>NC_056748.1:438725200-438987700 GCF_019279795.1 Protopterus annectens
ATGTCAGGTCATGTTCAGGAAGTATGTACCTGAGTACCTCTTCCTTTATCTGTACATCTCTTGCAGTTTGATAATGTAGTAGGGTTCATGCATAGCAGTCTAGAAGGTTAAGTACGACCTATGTAAATATTAGCATATATATATATATAGCCACAGTTTAGGAGAGGATGTGGATTAATTAGGTGACCTCAAAATCAGGGACCTCTCATATTTCATAGGTGTCCTCCCTGTTTGTTTGAATCTATTCCAAAGTTATGGAGCAGGTTCAGATCATAATCTTCAGCTGATTTAATATTCTAGAAAGGTATCATTCATGACAGAGCCACATTTTCCTAGATACTGCTAGGAAACAATGAAGCACAAATATTAAAATGAAGTTAACTTTTCTATAGCTTGGTGTGTGCAAGGTTGAGTTATTGCTAAATAGGCATTAACCTTGACTGTCGGAGATGACACAGATCTAGATCATTCTCTTCTTTGAACCTGGAAAGTGAGGCTACTGTTCCCACAGATGAAGTGCATTATGATATCTAGGAAATTAATTAATTCTACTGTCTTCTTGGCAATCAGCAGTCATAAGAACATAAATTAGGCATCTCATACTGCAACCTTAGTTTGATGGGTCTTGCATTTAGACTTATTCACGTTTATTATGCAGGTTCTTCTGTCTATGTACCCAACCTGTCTGAGAGTTCTGTACACTTGGTGCTAGTAACCTTGACAAGTGGAGTACCACAGGGTTCCGTGCTGGGACTGCTCCTGTTTGGTATCTACTTCTCTGAAGTACAGGCTAACACAGAAGGCCTCTGGCTAACGAAGTTTGCAGATGGCTGCAAACTAGGAGCCATAGTCAAGTCCCCAAATGATGTGAACATCCTACAGAAGGGCCTCTCTGAGACAGATGCCTGGTGTCAGAGCCATGGCCTCAAGCTCAATGCCAAAAAGTGCAGTGTCATCCCCTTTGGTAAAAACTCTGTACCCATGAACTACCACATAGGCAGCAATCTACTTAACACTGAATGCATGATAAGAGATCTTGGGACCCAGGTGGACAGTAGTCTCTCCTTTAATAGTCACATCGCCACAGTAGTCAGGAAGTCCTTCTATGTGGCACACCTCATCATAAAAGGGTTCTCGTCCAGGAAAAAAGAGGTCATCGTTACCCTCTATTCATCACTCATTAGACCCATTATAGAGTAGAACGCCCCTTTTGGAATGTACCTCACAAGACATCTGCAGCAGCTGGAAAGGCCACAGAAGTACCTCACAAAGAAGATTACTGGACTCAAACAAATGCCCTACACTGACCGCCTCAAAAAACTCCAGCTTTACTCCGTAGCATATCGCCTACTCAGAGGTGATCTCTGCCTAACATATAAAGCTATGTCAAACCCAGAGCTGTTGGACATGCTACACCTAAAGAAATTCCAATCCCTCTGAGCTACACGCTCTAGGGACTTAAACCTTGTCACCACAATAAACAGGACATGCTGGAGGGATAGATTCCTATCCCAGAGATTTCCCATACTCTGGAACAGGTTACCCATCTATGTCAAGCAAAGTTCTTCATTAGCACTCTTCAAGAAAAATCTTGATGAGTGGATGGGAAATAAGAAATACACCCCGGGGATCACTTCTGTGTCTCTGTTCATCAGTGGCACAGGAAAATAACTTTCTTGGGTGGCATAAGCCAGGGAACCTTGTTGGCTACGCTTGCATAGGCCCTTGGGCCGATAGCCTAGTACCTACCTATGAACCTATGAACAGGAGTGGATGGTTATTGCTTTATAGAACATTGGATTCAATGGGATGTGGGCAATCTTACAAGAGTTCATACTGATTCATGAGTGTTAGGCTACAGTAATTTATTTTATTGCATTTTTACATTTATTAACTAGGAAAGCACATTGGTCCATGGACAGTTTTCTACTGAATGATGTTCATAGTTGCTTAAAATGCATATTTATTGTACATTCAAACATATAACCTGCTTGAATTACTGCTAAATGTTCCAACATAGCTTTGGCATCACTAAATAAAAATATATAGTTAATGCATATGGAGCTCATCCTTTCTCTCTTTTAAAAATAGGTGAAATACTCCACGTAATGTTCCTGCTGATGCTCATAAAAATATTTGATTGTCTTTTCTAAATGTTTTAGCATTTGCAAAAGCACTGGTACATTGTAGCATATGCTATACAGTTTTTCACTGCAGCAGGTGTTAAAAAAATTGAATACGAGAAGTTGTAATTATAAAAAGCAAGGAACTGCAATATTTGAAATCATGATCAGAATTCCAGTCTGACTGCACTTCTGGATAAAAGGAATGTTTTGTCTGTCCCATCAAATACTTGTGGTAGAAAAAGTCCAGACCTATGCCTTAAATATACCAACATGTTTAGTGCAGCACTGATTGTGTTTCTTTCTTTCTTTCTGTCCCTTTCCTCTCCTTGTTGACTACATAGGATCATTTCAGTAAGCAGAAAGGTTATCTAGAAGAAGAACTGGACTACAGAAAACAAGCTCTGGACCAGGCATACATGGTAAGAAACTTACTAAGATTTTATCATCATACGCTGGCATGATAAAATAATAATAAGACATAAAATGCAAACATGATTAGGCTTCCTTACTGATATGCAGAATGAGTGAACTTTAATTATATGGACCATGGCATAATAGGGTCTTGTGATTTCCTGCTTCTGCAAAAAAAGTCTGCATGCAAAGAAACTGGTTTTACTGCAATGCTTTGTCTGCTTTTTTTCTTTGTCAGATGTAAATATATTCTTTCTGTAGTAGATTTCAAAATAAAGAAAATACTAATTAATAATATGAACTGCGGTGGTGGTGCTGCGGTAGCGTTGTCACCTCACAGTAAGACGTTGTCCTGTTCGATTCTCAGCTAAAGCGTCTTCTGTGTGGAGATATGCGTGAATGGGCATACCTTCATTGAAGGTTGTGCGTCAGGGCTGGCAACTTGGCATGTAAAAATCTACTGCCAATCATTAGCAGACCGGAGGTCTGCTGTGGCGACCTCTAACCGGGAAAAGCCGAAAGACAACAACTAATTAATAATATGAAAACTGATATATTGTATGATTGGCTGTATGTATGGCTGTAACACTGATGCCTCCCCTTGATGGCTCCTTAGATGGGAATATGTTTTCCATGGTTCAAAAAGTGACAGTTGTTTGATTTTGTTTTTTTTCAAAACACATTTATTGAATTTTGACTTGTGACATAAGCAATCTTACATGTATATAAAAGTAAACAGACCATCTTAACAAGCTCACATTTACAATATTATATACCACATATATTCTTCTCTACAATATAATCAATCCAATATTGCATAAATTGTTCATTTCCTGCCTTTTCTTAAACATCATTCCTCCTGCAAAATATTTTTCTGCATAGAACAAGACCAGATCTGTTGGCAGGAAGGAACATCAGCTTTATTAGAACAACCAAACTGACTAAGCGCTTTCACCCACAGTTGGGCTTCATCAGAGTCAGTGTAAAACACCCCTAATAGCATTTATATATCAATTAGTACAAATTAATTAAACAAATTAAACTCTAAATTGTTAAAAACATATAACCCCCTAGCATCCAGTTCCCTTCAACACTGAAAGCAAACACCTAGTGTACAAAAACTTGTTGTCTATACTAAAGCTACAGCAATATTAAAAGTTAACAAACTTACGAATTCTGTACAATAAAAAGATAAGAAAATAAACCTAGCCATAAATATAATGCTGAATAAACATTTAAAATGTACACACATTATAAAAACTGAGATTTATATTTTAATACACACACTGTTGAAATACTGTCATTAATGCCCGCTGCTTTAGATGCATCCAGGAGTAGCTGCCAAAAACATTCCTTAACTTCCAATAAAGTTTTAAGGTCTCCTCCAAAATCACGTTTTGACAGTCTATCAATGACAAAAAAATAAAAATCTTTTAAAATTACTACAGTTCTTGCTATGATTAAATAGGGCATTAGTAGATTTTTTTGTTTTTAATGTCCCTATTATGCTCAAGTATTCATAATCTCAATTTTCTTGTGGTCGTGCCCACATAAAATGCAATACAGGATAAACATGTAGCCACATACACAACCATGCTTGTGTTACAGTTACAGTACCTAGGACATTTCAGTGTCTTCTTGTAACTGCATATGTGTACATATGGTCCATCGTTAATAAATTTACAAGTACTACATGTGCCGCATTTCCCCTTCCTAGCAGGTCTCTGACTAGTTGTCCCAGACGTTTTTTCAAAAAGATCTTTCAAATTCAAACTTCTGCTGTTAATAAACCATGGAACAGACCCAATTATATATTTTAATTCCTGAGTAAACACTGCCCCATACAGAGTGTATGATATTCTTAACCTTTATTCCCATCGGGTTATAATTAATAACCATACCAGAATGGTAGTTCTGACCGGGGTTGTTGTTATCATTTAATGTGCCAAGATTTCTATTGGTGTCCAACAAAATAGACCTAAAGTCATTACTTCTCCTTTTCTCAATTTATTTACTAACATTAGTTAGTAGATCAGAAGGGTACCCTCTCTTTTTAAACATATCTATCAACTTGTCAAGTTCTACTCTAAAATAAATATTTTGGCTTACTATTCTGGACAAACGTATCATCTGCCCCTTGACCACATTTTTTTTTTGATAGTCAGGGTGATATCATGTCAAATCAGGTAATCTAAATGCCCTCTTCCCTTCCCAGATAAAATCCTTCAACTCTTTATTAATTAATATCTATGACTTTTTCACTGCTAGATAAAAATATGCCTGACCTGTGTATAAAACTAAATAGACTGACAGTTTTTACTGCTTGTATCTTGCTACCCAAATCCATAGGCAAGAGCTTCTAGTTTATCAGTTTTTGTATTATCTTTTTAGTCTCTTCCCACATATCCTTAGCTACCATAACAGAATACTTTTAAACCCATACTCCTAAATGTTTAATTAAACATTGGTATTGCTGTACAAGTTCATGTGTGGGCACATAATTTACAGCTATAGCCATTGTTTTATCTTCATTAATTTTATTAAAAAAAAAAAAAAAAAACACTTGGAACTGTCTCATAATATTTCACAACACTGAAATGTCCTTTTCTGGTTTTGTCAGGTACAAAATAATATTGTATGCAAATAAAATCAACTTTTCTTGATTACCATACCAATTATATCCCTGAATTTCTGAGTCCATTATTTTCTTTGCCAGTGGTTCTAAATATAACAAGAATAACAAAGGGGAAAGAGGACACCCCTGCCTGGTTCCTCTGCAAAGACCCATCCAACAAAGCGGCAGGTGCCCGTGGAACCCTTGCACGGCAAAAGCAGGATAACTAGCAACAAACAAAAAAGCCAGCAAGTGTTGGTAGTAACCATATCAAAAAACATTTATTGTCAAGAGGGAAGAAAACACCCCCCTGAAATACTGCTATTGTAAATACCAATAGCAGAAAAAGCTTTTGAACAAAAAAGCAACAATCCTCAAACCGGTTTCGGCTCCTCTGAGCCTTCTTCAGTGAAGTATAAAATGAAAGAACAGAGTATCACAATACATGCACATATATATGGATGGGTCCAACTCAAGGGCCAATCCAAACACAGAATTCACAATTGGTCATTAAGACCAGGTGCAAACAAAGCTCCAAGTTTGATGATCCATTTTTTCTCCTTGGAGCTAAGTAATTCCTGCCAAAACTGTTTGTCTTTACATTTCCCCCTGATGCAATCAATAACAACAAATTTATATGAAGCAGATACATGTTTCAAACAATGTTTATACAAAGCATTACTAATCGTTTCTTTTTATGTCACTCAAATGCTCACAAATTCTGAGACGGAAAGCTCGGAAGTCTTTCCAACATAGAAAGCAGAACAATTGCAGGTCACCAAATAGATGACCCACTCAGTGTTACAGTTAGCCCAAAACTTTATATCAAAAACTTGTGAGGTATTTTTACTGGTGAATTCATTAGTACGTGAAACACGAATACAAAATGAGCAATGTCCACAGGGAATACATCCAACAATGGGTTTCCCTAAGATAGACCGCTGAGTTTGTTCAGAAAAATCCACACCTACTCTCTTATAATGACTCAATTTTGAACCAATGGTCTGTCCCCTTCTAAATGAGAAGGAACATTGATCTGGCAACATAGAATAAAGTTTTAAATCAGCTTTAAGAATGTTCCAATGTCTCTGTATGATATTTTTAAAGCCCTGTGTATTCCGTCCATATGTAGTTACCAAACGTAAAGGTTGTAACTGGTGACAGTTACTCTTGTCTTTGTATGTTAATAAATCTTCCCTATTTAGACTAGACACAGATCTTTTGGCTAGATGTACCGAACCTGGACGATATCCCCTCTTAATAAATCTGCTAGTCAAATCATCTTGGGCATCAAGGAAGGATTGTTGGCTAGAACAGATTCTCCTGGCTCTAAGAAACTGAGATTTGGGTATGTTCTGGATGACATGTTGCGGGTGGAAGCTGGTAGCATGTAATATTGAATTAAATTCCGGAAATTTTCTGAACATCCTGGAAGATAGGGTATTATCCTGATTCCTAATGATTTCTACATCGAGAAATACTATCCTCGATTTGTTATAGGTCAATTTAAATTCAATCCCCCATATGTTGTTATTCAGATATTCAAGAAATTCCATAAGATACTGTTCATCAGCTTTCCACACCAACCAACAGTCATCCAGATACCGACGCCAGATATCCATCTCACACATATAAATATTGTGTTTAACATCATAAATCACAATCTCTTCGATGTATGCCATAAACAGATCTGCATATATGGGTGCAAAAGAAGCACCCATAGCAGTACCCTGCTTCTGCCAATAGCAAAGATTGTGAAAATAGAAAACATTGCTTGACAGCACATATTCTGTTAGGCATACAAGAAAAGTATTAAATCCAGATGGATATAAACCTGATCTAGCCAACCAATAATCCAACGCTTGTAAACCCGCCCAGTGTGGAATGTTAGTGTAAAGAGAGGTAATGTCCAGAGTGCATAATAGCCAATGAGATTGAAGTTGGGAGTTATTAATAATATCCAAAAATTGGGTGGTGTCTTGAATCCTAGCTCTAATTTGACTCAATAATGGTTTTAAATAAAGAGTCAAATATTCAGATAGTGGTTGATGGGGACCCATGTCCCGAGACAATCGGTCGCCCCGGTGGATTAGTGGCATGTTTGTGGATCTTGGGTAACAGGTATAAATACTGTTTTTTAGGTGACCCAACCAATAGCTGTTCTTTGACATCTTGAGTAATAATACCCTCATCCACTGCCTCAGTCAAAAATCCATCAATTTGGCACTTAAAATGGGGAGAGGGATCCACAAGCATCTGCCGGTAATATTGTATGTCACCCAATTGTCTCATGGCCTCACTATCATAGGCAGTTTTGTCTAGTACCACCACCGCTCCACCTTTATCAGCTTGAATAATGACAAGGTTTTTATTATTAATCAACTCATCCAAACTGCATAGTTCTTCAGTAGTCAGATTATTATAAGTAACAGGAAAATCCTTAAGATGACAATGTATGTCCCGAAGGACATTTTTTTGAAATACCCCTACTAAATGAGTCATAGGTGGAGTAAAAGTGGATTTTTTAAATCTGAAGTCACCAACTGTATCACAAGGTGCATCACAAACATTACTATCAAAAAACACCTTCAAATTCAATATACGACAAAAATTGATAACATCCTGGGCCAGAGACTGTTCGGAGACAAAAAACCCAGGAACAAAATTGAGCCCTTTGTTTAATAATTTGATTTGTACATTAGTTAAATCAACAGACGAAATATTGTGAACATTAAAATCGGAACTTAATGCTGTGTCATGATCTTCATGAGTGTCTCCAAACTTTGTTTGGATGTTATGTTTCCTGTGCTTCCGCCCCCCTCGTCGGTATCTGAATTGAGAGGGTGTGATAAATTGTCTCTTTTGGACATGGGTAATCCCTCACATAAATGTGAATCGAATTCACCTTCTGTATTGGAAGAATTATCTTCCCCAGATGTCCCACTTGACAGACCAGTATTTGTCAGATGCCTGACCTGTGTATAAAACTAAATAGACTGACAGTTTTTACTGCTTGTATCTTGCTACCCAAATCCATAGGCAAGAGCTTCTAGTTTATCAGTTTTTGTATTATCTTTTTAGTCTCTTCCCACATATCCTTAGCTACCATAACAGAATACTTTTAAACCCATACTCCTAAATGTTTAATTAAACATTGGTATTGCTGTACAAGTTCATGTGTGGGCACATAATTTACAGCTATAGCCATTGTTTTATCTTCATTAATTTTATTAAAAAAAAAAAAACACTTGGAACTGTCTCATAATATTTCACAACACTGAAATGTCCTTTTCTGGTTTTGTCAGGTACAAAATAATATTGTATGCAAATAAAATCAACTTTTCTTGATTACCATACCAATTATATCCCTGAATTTCTGAGTCCATTATTTTCTTTGCCAGTGGTTCTAAATATAACAAGAATAACAAAGGGGAAAGAGGACACCCCTGCCTGGTTCCTCTGCAAAGACACATCTTATCAGAGAGGTGAATATTTATTTATTTATTGGCATTTGTTGACCGGGAAAGTCCACTGGGTCAGAGACCCATTTTCAGTGGAGGCCTGGGGAGAAAAGCTCCACAAGAAATACAACACAGAAGTATAATGCATTAGACATGGGTGTTTAGAAAGATCATTAGGCACATGCACAGAGGTTAAATACAATGTTTCAAAAAGATGTCCACTCCACTACAATACAATGCAATACAATAACGGTAGTGCAAAGTTCAAAATACAATGCAGAATACAAATTTCGATACAGTAATACAAAAGTTAAAATTTGTGTTCAGTAAAGAACAGAGTTTTGCAATAGAAAAAGGGAGTGGAGATATGAACAGTATGGTGTAGCGTTTATGGTGGTTTGGTAGTGATTAGGCAGGAACAGATGGGATTACTGAGATAATGGTCTTTTAGTGCAGCTTTAAAAGATTTTAAAGAGTCTAGTTGTGTGATCTGCGAAGGCAGAGCATTCCAAAGTTTAGCATGCTGTGAGAGAATAAGCATTGACTGTCTCTTTGGTTTGGTTACACTTAATAGATGTTTATTAGTTGACTGTAGGTTACGGGATGGGATGTATGATTGTAGGATAGAATGGAGTGCTCAGCAGTTAGGTTTGAATATTAATTTGTGAGCAAGAGTTAGTTGGATACATACCTCTCAACCTGGAAACATCAAAAGTCAGAACAAAGGCCCATGAAAAATAGGTGCAAATCTGTATGCTGATTAACATAAAATTTGCTTGCATAATTATGTAACCCCGTCACTCCAATGGAATTATGGGATACCAACTTTCAAACGCAAACTGAAGAACAGACCACCAAAATATGGCTTCAGCCCAGACCCTGTAGTAAATGGTAAACATTTTTTTTAATGTGTAGCAATGATGTTCACTGGGAAGGGAGAAGATGGTGTACCTTAGGATTTTGTTTTTAGTGATTTGTAGTATGTGAGTTTTGTGGTAAAAGCAGGGCATTTAATGGCAGGCAATATTCTAATATTAGCAAAAGAATATTATAGTTTGCTAGGACCTCCAAAAGTCATTCTCTATGGCCTACTGATCAGTGGCATAGCCCAGGGCTGTCTTTGAGTTTGCTTCCCTCCCCACTCACAAAAACCATGTCCCATTAGTTGGCTATTTTGCCCCATTTACCATAAACACTGTAATGTGCGCACTGATTTACTTCTACAGTGATTATCTGGATTTAATTTAAAACTTTTATATTACATTTTATAGCACAAACACTAATAGACATCTGCTAAACAAATCAATACAGTCTCACAATGAAAGTAGACTTAGCATTAAAATTTCTCTGCCCTTGGAACTCACATTCATGGAAACAGCATTGAAACCCACATTCAAAGAAAATGCATCTGGCCACTGGCGGATAAAGACTACCTTTGGGCTATTTTCAAATCATTGGCCCCTTGCACATAAAACATGCATGTTTTCTTTGATACACCTTTCTGACTGTATTAAATTACATTTCTTGTATAATACAGCACACTTAGAGTGCATTTTAAATTTATTGTTTTGAACATTTTCCAGTAAGCAATGAAACAAAATGTGAACCAATAATGACAAAACTACCCAATGTAGAACATTTTCATCATAAAAGTCTACTCAGACTTCTCCAATCCACCAATATCAGTAAATATGCACAATCCCTGCAGAAGTAAAAGTCATCTAAATAATTCAACATTAAAGAGATCTGTAAGATCTGAAACTAATTAAGAGATTGCTGCTAGCAAACAACTTAATATTTCATTGTTTCATCTACAAAGTGTCTTTTGCCCTTGAGGAATAAATTGCCTATGTTACATTAAAAAATGATAAGCTAGTAATATTGCAATAGGGAATGGATGTCTCACTGATAGATTCATAGTTACTAGGTACCTCCACCAAAGAGGACATTCTTAGGACTGCAGCATCCACCCCCTTTAAAAGTACAACACAGTACAGTATCAACAATCCATCTAAATACTGTGGGAGTAGAATCCACAGCCTTCTGCATCAAAAGCAAGTATTCTACCTGTTGTGCTACTAACAATAGAAACAGACTTGATTTTCTACCTGTTATGCTACTAACAACACAAGCAGACTTGGCATAAACAGCACTAAACTTCTCTCCCCCTGAAGAATTATGCAGCACAAGAAATCTGGAAAAAGCCAAAATGTATTGGGGGGGGGGGGGTAAAGCCCAAAACCAGGGACATAGTGTAAACATTGCTTGTATAATCTTGGAAAAATTGCTAGGATAAAATGTTCAGTGTTACCATGCACTTCATGAAAGACAGGAAGTTTCACAAACAGTTTTTAAGTAAAAGCTCAAAATTACTGTCATTAAGTAAAAGCATAAAGCATCTGCTGCCATTAAGTAAAAGCACAAAGCATCCCTTCCCGTTTCTCAAAAGTACTGACTGCAGCTGTTAATAAGCACCTATGAATCGCACCCTCCCACACCTGTTAATGCAGCAATACCAGTAAATGTAAGGACACGCACACCCCTAGATGTTAAAACAGTCATTTCTCCTGCCATTTATCACAGGAAATAAGTTGAGTAAAGCAGTAATGCCAGTAAATGTAAGACACACACACACACACACACACACACACACACACACACACACACACACACACACACACACACACACACACACACACACACACACACTCACACCTGTAAAAGCAGTAGTTTCTCCTGCCATTTCTCAAAGTAAATAAGTTAAGCATAGTTTCTCCACACACCCGCCTATAGCATAATGCCTGCTATTAAGTAAAAGCATGTTAATCACAGTTAATTTTCTACTGCCGTTTCTCATAGTTAAGTTTCTCCAGCTGTTCCTAATAGTTAAGTTTGCAGCTGTTGATCTCATAGTTATGTTTCTTTTCTCATGCCGTTTTGGCATTTTTGATAGTTAAGTTCACAGCCTGCACTCACACACAAGTGCCTCTATTCTGGTTTAAACTTTAAAGCCGTCGGCCATCAGTGGTATTGAAACTACGAATACACAGACTACAAAACACTTAACCTTGACTCCTATATAGTTCCAACACAAGACCTGAACCCATGCCAATTTCACCTCTTAGAAACAAAACAGACTTCTGTATAACTGTCCCAGTAGAGTCACCAATCTGAATCTTAATTACTGCAGATTATGTAACTTATTCATGAACCATTCCAGAGCTAGGCATTAAAACAGATGCACACTGTACCAGGCTGACTAAAATCAGGCATTGTGCATTCATCACTGCTTGACCAGGCATATTCTGTGGAGAGTGCTCTGAATCTGTAGTGCAAACCACAGCTTTATACTAATTGTTGTATTAGAAGCCATACCTCTTCAACACTATGAAAAACTGATATTCCTTAATACTAGAAAAAGCCTCACTAAGAAGCTAACCTCAGTATCAGACTTTTAAGCTGAAGACTGGGTGTGAAAAAGCCTCACTAAGAAGCTAAACTCAGTGTCAGACTTTTAATCTGAAGATTGCTTCTTACACCCATCCTTAGTGACATACTACAATTAAATCCAGGCCCATGACTCACAATTCTAGTGCTCTGCTGATTAACATTTTTACTAGTCCTTTTTCCTAAGATTCTTTCACACAAAAACAATAACCCCCCCCCCCAGCCACACAGAACAAGAATAATCTACTTATAGCCCCCTGAAACTGACCATGATCAAAAGCTTCTTTGATCAATTTTTAAGCCCCACTCTCAGGAATTCTGCTAATCTTCTTATAGGTTCATAGGTTCATAGGTAGGTACTAGGCTGTCACCCGACGGCATTTATAAGTCTAGCCAGAGTGTGTTGGCTTTCGCCACCCCATTGATTAATTAACTGATCCTCTGTCAAGCAGAGCCAGTGAAGTGATCCCAGGGGTGTATTTTCTGTTACACATCCACTCGTCAAGGTTTCTCTTGAAGAGTGTTAGTGAGGGGCTCTGCCTAATGTAGTTTGGAATTTTGTTCCAAAGCATGGGGCGTCTCGGTGACAGGAATCCATCCCTACAGCATGTTATATTTATTGTTGTGGCGAGGTTTAGATCACTAGTGCGCGTGGCTCGCAGTGACTTGGATTTCTTTAGGTGGAGCATGTCCATCAATTCTGAGTTGGACATGGCTTTGTAAGTCAGGCAGAGATCACCTCTGAGTAAGCGATATGCCACTGAGTACAGCCGGAGTTTTTTCAGTCGGGCTGCATAGGACATATGTTTGAGGCCAGTAATCCTCTTGGTGAGGTACTTTTATGATCTTTCCAGCTATTGGAAGTGTCTTGTGAGGTACCTTCCAAATGGGGCATTGTACTCTATGATGGGTCTAATGAGTGACGAGTAGAGGGGCACTATAATCTCTTTATTTGTAGATGCGAACCCTTTAGTAATTAGATGGGCCACATAGAAGAATTTCCTAACTACTTTGGCAATATGATTGTCAAATGAGAGATTACTATCTACCTGGGTCCCCAGATCTCTTATTACCTCTTCTGTATTAAGGGGGCTGCCACCTATATGGTAATTTGTGGTTGTTTTGTTTTTCCCAAATGGGATGACTATGCATTTTTGGCATTTAGCTTGAAGCCATGACTGTAACACCAGGTGTCCGTCTCAGTAAGGTCCTTTTGGAGGATGTCCGTGTCAGCCGGAGAGTCAATTATGGCTCCCAGTTTGCAGTCATCGGCGAACTTGGTTAGCCAAAGTCCTCCTGTGTTTGCCTGTACTTCTGAGAAGTATATGCTGAACAGTAGGGGTCACAGGACCAAGCCTTGCAGGACACCATTTGTGACTGGTTTAGAGTCGGACCTGGAGCCCGCTATTCTTACCGTGTGAGTTCTGTCTGTAAGCCAGTTGGCAACCCATCTCGTGTTGTAGGGGTTTATGTTCAGGCTGGTGAGTTTTTCTATAATTCCCAAGTGGGGAATGGTGTCAAAAGCCTTGGCGAGGTCAAGGTAGGCTGTGTGAACCACCTTTCCCTCGTCTATGGCCTTGGTGACTGTCTCAAAGAAGTTAACCAGATTTAGTAGGCATGATCTGCCCTTAACAAAGCCGAACTGGGTTGGGTCAAGTGTTTGGAGGTTCCCAATGTCTTTGTTAATGAGTTCCATGATGATGTACTCCATAGCCTTGCAAACCAGGCTAGTCAGGCTTATGGGGCAATAGTTACCAGGGTCAGTTGTGGCCCCTCCTTTGTGGAGAAGAATAACCGTTTCTGTGTGCCATTCTATGGGCATGTAGCCTGTGGAGAGGCTGAGGTTGAACAGCGTGTTTAGGTGGGGGGTTAGTTTGTTCTGTAGTTTGTGCAAGACGCAGACTGGGACACCATCTGATCCCATTGATGCTGCGTTTTTGGCTTTTGAAAGGGCTGTCTTAACCTGTGCTTCTGTGATTTTTGGGACACTACACTTTTCCGGTATTGTTGTGGGCCCTTTTGGAGGTGAGAGGGGGTGAAGTTTGCACTGAATCTATCTGCCAGGATGTTGGTAATATCAGTAGGTTCAGTATATTTTGTGCTATTTTGCACTAGTTTAGTGCATATCTGCGAGTTGCCACTTAGATTCTTAACATAGCTACAGAAGGCTTTGTGGTTGTCTTTTGAATCCTTGGTTATTTTTCTTTCGAAGTTATCCTTGGATGATTTCATGAGGGACCTTAGTTTCTTACTGATACTGATCAGGGATGTCTTTCCTTCTTGGGATTTGCTTTTTTTCTGAAGTAGTTTCCTCCTTCTATTGTATAGCCTGTATATGGCAGGGGTCCATCAAACTGGTTTCCTTCTCTTAGAGGAGCGAGTCTTGGTTTTGCTAGGGATGGCACGATCCATGCATCCTTGTAGGTGCTCGTAGAGTGCATTTGTAAAGGTTTCTGCATCTTGGGCAACGTTATCCTTTAGCGTGGGGGCTGTGAAACTTACCACCTCTGTCTTAAGTAAGGTGAAGTTTGCTTTAGAAAAGTTTTTTACTGTGGTTTCCTTAGTTGGGGTGGTGGTGGGGTGTGGACATCCAGAGTGATTAGTTTATGGTCTGATCTAACCAGTGACGGGTTGACCTCCGGTGTGTAACACCTGTCACCCATGTTGGTGATGACCAGGTCCATTATGTTTTCACCTCTGGTAGGGGAGTTTACCAGCTGATCCAGGGCATTTGAATTGATGAATTCCAGGAAGCGCTGGGCCTGGGAGTTTGTACTCGAGTAGTTTTCCCAGTGAATGGTAGGGTAATTGAAATTGCCCAATATCAGGGTATTTGGTAGGACCTTCATGTTTTCCAGTGTCTCCAGAAAGAAGGAGTAGTGGTCCTGGGTCATGGAGGGTGATCTGTAGCAGGCCACAATTTGCACTGCAGATTTGCCTGATGTTAGTTGCACATGGATGATCTCAGGGGGTATCATGCTGCGCCACTAATCTGGAGGTGTAGGTATCCTTGATGAATATGGACACACCCCCGCCTTTTGTGTTTCGGTCAGTTTTCTGTGGCTGAAATGTGTGGTATGAGTTGTAGCCTGGTAGTGCTGGGGTGCTCTCTGGAGCCTTGAATCAGGTTTCAATTACTGCACAGACGTCGATGTTCTCCATACTCAGGAGTGCTTCGAGTGCATGCATTTAGAGATTTAAACTCCTGGCATTGAGTAGCATAACGTTCAGTTTTTTGTTAATTGTGCTGTTTATGGAGGTGGGTTTGACTTTTGAGCCTCACCTAAAAAAGGCACTATGGGGGCAGCAAGAGCCTTGGCCAGTATTCGAAAGCCTAGGGGTGACAGGTGCAAGCCATCTCTTGTGAAGCAACGTGGCTTGTCGAGCATGTCGTCCCAGGCTGACAGACACTAGATGCCCTTTGAATGACACCAGAAACTTAGCCAATTGTTGAAATTGATAATTTTTTCTTTATACTGAGGTGTCATTCTTGGTGAGGGCAGGATGCTACTCAGGGTCAGGGTCATACCAGCCTGGGCTACATGATCAGAGAGCTCTTCCATGTCTCTTTTCATGTAGTCCAGGGAGGTATGTCTCAAGTCATTCACACCAACATGAACAATGGCAGAGTCATATTTGTACTTGTTCTGGAGTGACCTGAGTGCTTGTGTTATGTGGCAGATTCTGGCTCCCGACAGGCAGCTAACAGTTACCTTCTGCTTGTCTTGCCTAGTGAGTGGGACGTCAGTGTGCCTGACTATAGAGTCACCTATTACTAGTATGTTAGGTATGTTATTTCGCCTTAAGGGTTGTGATTGTGCGGCACACTGATTTTGTGTTTTATGTGTTGTCTGGTTTGTGACGGGAGGTGCAGGTTGTTTGGGTGTCTGCTTTGGAGGTTTCTGATGCTTTTGCAGGTTTTTATTTAGAGCCTCCAAGTATGATTTTGTGTATTTATGTGTATTTTTTGCCAATGCTGCTTTAGTAGGTCTGTGTGCAGCTGGAGGTGTGCTGCAAGGGTTAACCTTCTCCTCTTGACTGTCTGTTCCAGTCTTGGGTGGAGACAGCTTAGCTTCCAGTCTGGCTGTATAATTGCATCTCTCGCATATGTTAGTGTTTTGTGATAGGAGGAGAGGGTTGTTTGTGTACATGAGGCAGTTGTAACATTGCATCAGGATACCCAGATTCACCAGCTGGACTGGAGAGTACACCTGAAATTGCCCTTTGGTCATGCCTGAATAGTAGGGTGAGCTGCTTAGTCACTTGGTTGGTGAGGGGTGAATAAAGACCCTTGCCCTGCTGGGCAATCAGTGTCAGGGTATATTAGTGCTTGCTATTAGGTCTGAGCAAGTGCTGGGCTGTAGGATGCTTTTTGAGTGCTTAGGTTGAGAGTTAGACTAGTTTCAAGGGAAAAACTGAAGAGGAGACTTAGTGGAGCCGGGAATAATTTAACCGTAGCTAACCGGCTCTGCCCGGTGCGCAAAACCGTGCAAACGCGGTTTTTATAGTAGGCAAATGAAAGAGATAGAAATTAGCCCAAAATAGCCAATAAACTACTAACTTCTGGGCTGGAACCACTCCTCCAGGGACAGATAGGTTGCTCAAAGCTCCCCTCTCTCACAGGTGAGCAGAGAAACTTCCTTTTATCCAAGTAAGGTATGGACAACTCAGAAACTAGTATCACAGCCCTGAATTCAGCACTAGCCTGAAAACTGGACTATACTAGCTTAGAAAGGAGAGAAACAAGGAATTTTTTTTTTAAAAGATAAGGCAAAAACAGTAAAAAATACACTTAAAACAGCTTTAAATGGCTACAAACGATCAGAAAAGGCTATCACACTTTAGGGTGTAGCCTACAACAGTTAAACAAGTTATTTAAACAAAAAACAACTTTTTAAAAGTGCAGGCAGTCAAATAAGTACAATATGTGAAAAAAACAAGCTTTTAAATCACAATAAATGCTGGAAAATCTGCGTTTAAGCGGAAAACAGTTAAGTACAGCAAGAAAGTACAGAAAACTGATAATCACTCCAAAGTCTCTCTTCTAAGCTAGAAGGCTTGTATCAGTTTAAGGCTTTCTAGTGCTACCCAGTTGGTTAGTTACAGGAAAGATGGGAAACAAGCGCAGATGTGGTCTTTTAAACCAGAAAGTTGAAAGAGATGGACAATTCTCAATTCTCAATTCTTCTTCCCCGAATTACCTACCCAGTCCATACAAGTCAACTTTTAACTCTACAAAACTGATTTATTGTCCTCTCCGGCTAGCCCACCAACTTATACCCCCAGTTAACCAACCAGGACATAAATGAGCTGCTTACCTCCCTAATAATTTTTCTTATTACTATTAATCTACTAGGCCTTATCCCCTACACATTTACTCTGACCACTCAACTATGATCAATAAACATGGCTTTCGTTTGCCATTCCAATAGCAATAGTTTTAATTTGAATTTGGACTACGAAACCAACCAACAGCATCAACTCTCCTGCTGTTTGCAGCCATTAATTCTCTCGCACACAGATATAAGTTTAGAAGAGGAAGCCTGCAGCCATTAAGTAAAATAAACATTTCTCTCACAGTGCATATTAGTTTACAATTATTTTACCTGGTGGAGGAAGCCTCCATCTGTTAAGTAAATAAGCATTTATCTCGCAGTGCATATAAGTCGTTTACAATTATTTTACCTGGTGGAGGAGGAAGCCTGCAGCTGTTAAGCAAATAAGCATTTCTGTTGCACGCACATGTATGTTTAGTAAATGTTTACATTTTTTACCTGGAGGAGAGGAGCCGGGTAAGAAAGATGTGTGCACTGGCTGATTACAGACTGGCCTCTAGAAGCAGATATCATCGTGCACGTCCTGCACGCGATGACGTCAGGACCAAAAAAATCTAAAAAAAACAAAAACAAAAAAAACCAAGGAAATTCTGAAATTAAAGAGGCCACGTAGGAATTCGTGGCACCCCAATATTTTGCACTCAAAACTGGTATTTACCGAGAATTTCGGTACGGTTGAGAGGTATGGTTGGGTGTAGTGTAGGTAGTGGGGGAATTCAAGACATTTCGATACAGAGATGGCTTGGCAGTGATGACAGAAGTTAGCCATGCCTGAGGCAAATCTAGTTATTTTATAGTAGCAAGATTAAAGTTGGTTGAAGAGGGATGTGTGGAGGTTACTAAAAATAGGGCTTCCGTATAGGAGGGAAGGAATGAGCAGAGTGTTAGCAAGTTTCAATTTAGAAGAATTATTCATGTAAAGATTGTGATGGTAGAGTTTCCCTGGCTTGAAATTAGTTTTTTTATATATAATTAATAATATGTTGCTCAAGACTGGTGTGGTATCCTTCAAGGCCCCTGAGTCAGAGGAAACCACAACCCAAGCTGCGGAAGCCCTTACAAATGCCTTCTATGAACACCTCCAGGACTGCATGGATCAGGCAATCCCAAATAAAACCAAGACTCTTTCCACAAAGGGCAAACGTCCAGTCTGGTGGACCCCAGCCATTAACAAACTTTACAATAAGAGGAGAAAGCTATTACATGATAGAACAAAATCCATAAAAGGGAAGTCACCCCTGATCATTATTAGTAAAAAAATACGAGCACTCATAAAATCAACTAAGGCCAATTTTGAGAGAAAAATTGCCATGGATTCAAAGGACAATCATAAGGCCTTTTTCAGCTATGTTAGGAACCTGGGTGGAAACTCACAGATATGCTCAGAATTAGTCCAAAATGATACAAAAATCACTGAACCCACAGACATTGCCAACATACTGGCAGACAGGTTCAGTGCAAACTTCACCCCTCTCCCCTAAAGGAGAGATAACTATCCCAGCCGAGTGTAGCCTCCCGGACATCTCAAATGCAGGTGAAAGCTGCTCTCTCTAAAGCTAAAACACAGCATCAATGGGACCGGATGGTGTCCCCGGCTGTGTGCTACACGAGCTAAATGAGGAATTAAACCGCACATAAGGCAGCTGTTTAATCTCAGCCTTACCACAGGATACGTGCCCAAGGAGTGGCGTCGGCAACTGTGGTCCCACTCCACAAAGGTGGCGCCTCTGGACCCTGGTAATTACCGCCCATAAGCTTAACAAGTCTAGTCTGCAAAGCTATGGAGAGGATCATAATGGAGCTCATAAACAAAGATATAGGGACTTGCAGACATTGGACCCGACCCAGTTTGGCTTTGTCAAGGGAAGATCATGCCTTTTGAACTTGGTCGACTTCTTTGAAATAGTCACCAAGGCCATTGATGAGGGAAAGGCAGTCCATACAGCCTACCTTGACCTTGCAAAGGCTTTGACACAATACCCCACTCGGGTATTGTAGAAAAACTTACCAGCTTAAATGTAAACCCATATGTCACAAGATGGGTTGCAAACTGGCTTAAGGACAGAACCCACAGGGTTAGAGTTGCTGGCGCTTTGTCAGACTCCAAGCCGGTCACAAGTGGTGTCCCACAGGGCTCGGTCCTTGGCCCCTATTGTTTGGCATCTACTTCTCAGAAGTACAGGCCAACATGGGAGGACTTTGGCTGACAAAGTTTGCAGATGACTGCAAACTGGGCCATAGTGGAAAGTGCATCGGACACGGATATCCTTCAGAAGGGACTCACGGAAACAGATAGCTGGTGCCAGAGCCATGGCCTGAAGTTAAACGCCAAAAATGTATAGTCATACCCTTCGGGAAAAACAAGGTAACCCCAAGCTACCATATAGGTGGCAATCCACTAAGCACAGAAGAGGTTATCAGGGACCTGGGGACCCAGGTTGACAGTGGCCTTTCTTTTGACACTCACATTGCTAAAGTGGTTAGAAAGACCTTCTACATTGCCCACCTGATCATGAAGGGATTCACATCCAGATCTAGTGAGGTCATTGTTCCCTGTACTCTTCACTTATCAGACCAATGATCGAGTACAATGCCCCATTCGGGATGTATCTCACCCGACATCTGCAGCAATTGGAGAGACCCCAAAAGTTCCTCACCAAAAGGATAAAGGACTCCAAAATCTGTCATATGCTGCCAGATTGCAGAAACTCCAGCTCTATTCAGTCACATACCGTCTGCTCAGAGGTGACATGTGCCTGACATACAAGGCCATGTCCAACCCGGAATTAATGGACGTGCTCCACCTCAAAAATCCAAATCCACCAAAACCACTAGAGCAAGCGACTTAAACCTTAGCACAGATATAAATAGGACGTGCTGGAGGGATAGATTTATCACTCAGAGACTCCCTATGCTGTGGAATAAAATCCCGGTCCATGTGAGGCAGAGCACCTCGCTGACTCTGTTCAAGAGAAATCTAGACCTGTGGATGGGAGATCGTAGGTTTACCCCGGGAATCATCTCTGGGTCACTGCTGGACAGAGGCACAACAAACTAATGGGCACAGTATTTTTTCATATAAGGGGTGGCGTAAGCCACAATAATTTGGGCTAGGCTTATAAATGCCTTAGGGCAGATAGCCTAGTATAAACCTATGAACCTATGAACCTAAAGGTGAGTTTGTCATCAATAATAATGCCTAATAGTTTTGCTGTCTTAACTATTTCAGTTTTGTGTTGTTTAGTTAGAAAATTCTGAAGTCTGAGATAGGTGGTTTTGTAGAGAAAAGCAGGAGTTTGGATTTTTTGGGATTCAGTAAAAGTTGTGCATCATTTAGCCAAGTTTCAACAGATGTAAGTGCATTCTGAGTAATATCTTGCAGATCAGAGATGTTGGTGGAAGAGGAGATGATGGTTGAATTGTTGGCAATTGTATGAATATATTGAATAGCAGTGGCCCCAAAATAGATCCTTGTGGGACTCCTTTGCTGTTCGGCAGGTATTCAGATTGTTTGTTTTGCTGTCTAACAGACTGTTTTCTATTATTTAGGTAGCTTGAGAACCATGTTAGGGAACTGGCGGAACAGCCAAGATTTTCTAATTGTTGCAACAGTTTAGAGTGTGACACTGTGTCGAAAGCCTTGGATAGGTCTAGTAAAATGACTGAGGTTAGTAGGTCTGCATCCAGGCTTTATTCATTTTCTACAAACACTCTGCTATCTTCAACTTTTTTGCCCTTTAGTCACATTTTGACAGGATCAAATCTTTCTGGTAGAATTGCATCTTTACTAATATAGTTCTTGTTTTTTTTTTCCCATGGCCAGCTTTAGAGTATACATAGAATGTGCCCTTTCAGTTAAAAAGATCTTGCTGTGGAATATCACTCCAGTTGCCTATTTGTGCCTTCATAAAATTAATACAGTTCGTTTTCTTCTAATTTCTCTGGCACAACAGAAAATCTCAGATTTTCCCTTCATGCTCTGTCCTCTAAGTCTACTATTTTTTGAAACACCTCTTTTTTACATACTCACCCTGCCTTTTCTTCATTTTGACCTCTGTTTTTTTTTTTTTTTTTTGCAGTTTTATCAGCCCAATTGAATATCTCTTTAAAACTTCCTACACTTTTCCAGCATTTTATAATTTGAATTGATATTCTCCTTCAGTGTTTCTTTTATGTTAATCAGCTCTGAACACATTTGACTTATTTTTTCTTGGAGTTTGAACTACTTTTTACTTAACAGTTTCAGGATTCTTCCCAGTCAGTGTTTTCTCTTCTCCTTTTCTCTAGGTTTTCTTTCACACTCTCTCAGTTTCTTTTTTGCTGGCATCCAGGCAGTGCACTTACTAGCCAGAATTTACTAAAAGTGACAAGAGTTCTTGGCCCTTGTCTTTTAGTTTCTTTTTTTTTTTTTTTTTTTTTTTTTACACTGGAAGAGTTGAAACTAAGCTGTTGATCAGTGTGCAGCCATCTAGAAAAGCAAAAATGTGACATTTCGTAATGTAAAATTCTGTGTTTGGGGTTATTAAAGTGCCTGCACAGCTGCACTGGCTACAAAAGATCCTGTTCTTTTTTATCACTTTTCACACAGTTCATATAATTATCCATTCTTAAACATTCTATGATTCATAAGTTCATAAGTTCATAGGTTCATACTAGGCTAACACCCACCAAGGTCTTTACAAGCCTAGCCATGTAACCCACCCCAGTTTTGTCCCAGAGTTCCTTGCACTCCTATATGGTGTAGTATGTTAGTAAGAAGGCAGCTAAGGGTTAAGGGTGTGTGTGGGGGTATTTATTTATTTATTTTTTTACAAACACCTTTATTGAATTATCACTTGTGACAAAGGCAGATTTACATTCATATAAAAGTAATCACACTATAATTAACATAACAAACATTTTACTTCACATATATTGCTATATATCATATAACCTAAGCAACAGTACATAATTTATTCAATTCCTGCCTTTTTTTTAAACAAGAAACACCTTTACTAAACCATCACTTACTACATAGGCAATCATGCATTTATACAAATGAAAACAAATAACACCGCCACAATCCTAGTTGCAAGCATTTTGTATCACAAACCATACTGACACACTCCCAGTTGCAAACTTTATTCATCACTTATAATCTACCAATTGTTTCAAACATTACATAGCTCTTTGAAGTCCTGCCATCTTTTAAAGCTCATTCCTCCCTTGTATGTATTGTTCCCACAGTTCCCACTTTTTCCTATGTAGTTTGCTTCTACCCTCGTCTAAACATCTCATTTCCAGTTGTTTTATCTCTGTTACTGTATTCACTACTTCTACTATAGCTGGTTTAGATTTTGATTTCCATTTCCTAGTAATTGCTTTCTTGGCAGCTGTCATTATTAGAGTGGGAGGTATGTTAGTTGTGGATTAATTTATATACTGTTGACCTCTGTCCATAAGAGACATGGGAACTGGACCAGCGGTGAATTTGTGATTTCCCATTCATTGATCAAAGTTTCTTTTGAACAGGGTCAGAGATTAACTCTGCTTCACATAGATGGGGAGCTTATTCCATAGCTCAGGGATCCTTTGAGACACATATTGGTCCATTCAGGAGGTTCTGTTTACGTTGTAGACAGAGTTCACATCCTTGGATCTATTGTTTCTGGTGATACAGATGTGCAAGAGATCCATCAGAACTGAAAACAAGGTCACTATATGTGCCTGGCATAGAGTACCTCTCAGTAACCTGTAGGAGACTGAGTGCAGAGATAGGAGACTGAGTGCAGAGATAGGACCTTAAGATTACCTGTGTAGGACAGGTTATTCATACCCTGGGTTCGCCTGGTGAGGAACCTTTGAGGGCATTCTAGATGTTGCAAGTGCTGGCTAAGAAAATGCCAAAGGGGGCATTGTACTCAGTGGTGGGTCTGACAAGGGCTGAGTAGAATGGTACTATTACTTCCTTGGACCTGGATGCCATACCCTTACTTATGAGTCGGGGAACATAGAATGATTTTCTTACTATCTTGGCTACACATTGGTCGAATGTCAGAGTGCTGTCTAAATATGTTCTCAGATAATTAACTATCAGGTTAACTATTAGAGGTGTTTTATTGATGAAGTAATTAACACGGGTGGATGTTTCCCCAAAGGGCAATATAATACATTTCTTTGCAATGAGTTTTAATCCATGGTTTTCACACCACTTATTTGTTTGTGTTAGACCCCTTTCTAGAATGTCAGTGTCATGGGAATAATCTATGATAGCTCCCAAGTTGGGAGCCATTATTAACTCCCCAAGTGGTGTTGACATCCTACAGAAAGGCCTCAGTGAGACCAACGACTGGTGCCAGAACCATGGCCTTAAGCTTAATGCCACAAAATGTGTCATCATCCCCTTTGGGAAAAACCCAGTTCCCATGAATTACCACATCAATGATAGTCAACTGAACACAGAAGGCATTATAAGAGATCTGGGAACACAGGTTGACAGCAACCTCTCTTTTGATCACCACATTGCCACTGTGGTCAGAAAGTCCTTCTATGTGGCACATCTCATTACTAAGGGTTTTGCATCCAGGAAGAAAGAGGTCATTGTCTCTTTCTACTCTTCCCTCATTAGGCCAGTCATCGAGTACAATGCTCCATTTGGCATGCATGTCACTAGACATCTGCAAGAACTGGAGAGGCCACAAAACTACCCCACAAAGAGGATCCTAGGCCTTAAACACTTGTCCTATATGGACAGACTCAAAAAGAGGCGATCTCTACTTGACTTACAAAGCCATGTCTGACCCAGCTCTGTTAGAAATGCTACATCTAAAGAAATTCCAAACCCTCCACACCACATGCTCCAGAGACCTCAACCTCATTATCACAATCAACAGAACATGCTGGAGGGACAGGTTTGTAACCCAGAGACTGCCCATGCTATGGAATAGACTTCCCATAAATGTCAAACAGAGCACCTCACTGGTTCTCTTCAAGTGAAATCTTGATGAGTGGATGGGAAATATAAAATTCACCTCAGGGATCACTCCAGTGGCTCTACTCGACAGAGGCACTGGGAACTAAGGTTGGGTGGCATGATACCAGGGTAATCCTATGGACTAGGCTTGTAAAGGCTCCAGGGCCATTATCCTATTACACACCTATGAACCTATCTGTGAATTTAGTGAGCCAGAGCCCTTTGACATTAGCCTTAACTTCTGAGAAGTAGATATCAAACTGGAGCAGGCCCAACACAGAGCCCTGGGGTATTGGTCTCTTGACAGAGATAGTCTCTTGACAGAGATAGTCTCACTGATCTTGACTTCTTGGGTCCTATATGTGTGCCAGTTGGCAATCCAACAAGTCATGCAGGAATTTATGCCTAGTTCTGAGAGTTTTTCTACAATAAGTGAGTGGGGTATTGTATCAAACACTTTGGCCAGGTCAGCACAGCCAATATGCACCATTTTCTCCTCATCCTTAGCCATGGTGATCTTCTTAAAGAAGTTTACCAGTTTAAGTAGGCAAGACCTTTCCTAACAAAGCCAAACTGGGATGGGTACAGTGTCTGTAGGTCGACAACGTCCTTGTTGATCATTTCCATGATAATTCATTCTATGATTTTGCATATTAGATTTGCCAAACTGATAGGTCTGTAGTTCTCAGGGTCAGTTGATGGTCCACCCTTATGAAGAGAGATGACCGCTGCAGCCCTCCATTCATCTGGCATATAAAGTGTTTTGAGGCTGTAGTTGAAGAGTGCCTCAACTGGTCCTGCTAGGTCATGTTTTAGGCTGTTTAGAAGGCAAGGGGATATTGTCAGAGCCCATTGAAGGAATGCTTCTAGCCTTAGTGAGCACCTCCACGACCTGCTCTCTGTTGATAGCTAGAGAGAATATATTAGAAGGGATTTCACAGGGGGTAGTTTGGGGGTGAAGTTAGAGCTAAATATTTCAGCCAGTAGATTTGCTTTGTCACCCTTGTCATTGAAGGTTGTGCCATTTTCCACCAGTTCTGTACACTGCTGAGTATTACCTTTAAGATTCCTGACATAGCTGAAGGTCTTATGATTGTCTGTAGCCTGGAAGGTTATCCTGACCTCATAACTGGCCTTGCTGAACTTTATTAAACATGTTAGTTTCTTGTTTAGTTGAATCAGAGAGCTCTTGTCTCCATGAGAGCTGCTCTTTCTGATTTTGGCCATGAATTTTTCTTTAGTTACAAAGCCTGTTAAGGTAAGGAAACCACCAGTGTGGTTTATTTTAGGTGTAACATCTGGGGTTACTTCTGGTAGGTACAACAGCAGTAATGCAACCACTTAGTTGTTTGTACAAGGTTTCTTTAAATAATTCTGCACACTTAATAGGATGTAGTTTGCTTTAGTATAGTTCCTAAGTGTTACTGGTTTAATTGGGTATTCCAGATTGAATTTTATTTTGAGGGAGATGGCTTTATGATCTGACTTCACTAATGAGGATGTAACATAACATGGGGGGGGGGGAGTACTAATTTCAACATGTTTGATCCTCTGATTTGAGAGTGCAATATCTGGTCCAGGGTGTTTGTGTTGATGAAGTCCTGGAAATACTGTACCTGTGAGTTAGAGCAGTGTATATTTCCCAGTCTATAGAGGAGTAGTTAAAGTCTGTCATGAGTAGGGTACTTGCTTGTATGCTGACCAGCTCTAGTAGGACTAGGTAAGGCCTGTGAGCTTTTTGGGTCATATAGGGTGACCTGTAGTTGGCCAGTACATGATAGGGAACCTTGTCAATGGAGACTTGGATGTGGATGAACTCTAGGGCATCACCCTGTTTAAACACCCTAGAGTTGTATTTGCTGCTCTAGGGTGTTTAAACAGGATGATGCCCTAGAGTTCATCCACATCCAATCAATTGAAATGCCTCCACCTTTGGCCACTGTCTGTGTTCCTGTTGATTTAAATGTGTGGAAGGCACTGTAACCTTCCACTGCCAGAGTACTTTCTGCAGCTTTAAACCAAGTCTTGGTAACAGCACAGATGTCTACATTTTCCAGAGTGGGGAGAGCTTGTAGGGTGTGGAGTTTTTTTTGTTTAGGCTCCTAGCACTCAGTAACACCTTAAGGCTACTTTGAAGGTTTTTTTTTTGCTATGTTGGTAGTTTTGTCATGTTGGCATTGCCTCTAAAACAAGACTGTAAAGCAATGGATAATGTTTGAGGCAATATCCAAAAACCTAGGAGGGATAGGTACAGACCATCCTTGACAAAGCAAAGTAATCTGTTAACCATTTCCTACCATGCTGCTAGATGTTGGACTTCCCTGGAGTGACACCAGAAAGTAAGCCAATTGTTTAAATCAGTCATATTCTGTTCATGCTGTCACATCATCATTGGTAAAGGTAGAATGCTGCTCAATGCAAGGCATGCACCTATCTATGACAGATATTCAGAAAGATCCATAATGTCTCTTTTCATATCGTCCAGTGAGGTATGCCTCAGGTCATTTACACCCACATGAGCTATGACAGAATCATATTGACACCTGTGGTGCAGTGACCTGAGTGCGTGCATGATAATGTGGATCCTGGCTGCAGATAGCCATCTAACTGTTATCTTCTTCTTGTCCATCTAGGTGAGAGGAGTATCTGTGTTGTACGATACAATCCCCTATGACAAGAGCATCAGGGGATCATTCGGTGTAGGCTTATGTATATTGTTAGATGTTGCTTTTAGTCTGTGCTTTAGTGGTTGCTGAGGGTAAGTGTTGCAATTTGACAAGTTAGGAGGTCTTTGAGGTTTGTAGAGGTTTCTTTTAACTGCCTAAGCATAAGAAGGTCTATGTGTGTAGAGAGTAGTATGTGTGAAGAATGTAGTGTGTGCTTCTGAAAACCTTGTTTATAAGCAAGATTTTTGCCTCCAAGGAAGTTATGTATGCACATCTCTTGTATACTGTGTTACTGTCCTTGAGGATTAAATGGTTGTCTGAGCACATGAGACAATGTTTACATTGTCTCAGGGTGCCCATATCTACTAAGATGGCCACAAAAACAATGGGAAATTGCAAATCCATATTTTCAATGCCTGTATTAGAGTTGGACTATTATATATATATATGAAGGATGTAGTGTGTGTGTGTGTGTTTCTGACAACCTTGTTTGTAACCAAGAACTTTGCCTTCAAGGAAGTTATATACATACATTTCCTGTATACACTGTTAGTGTCCTTAAGGATTAAATGGTTGCCTGAGCACATGAGACAATTTTTACATTGTCTCTGGATGCCCATATCTACCAAGCTTGTCACAGAAACAATGGAAAATTGCAAATCCATGTTTTCAGGGCCTGTATTAGGGTTGGACTACTATAGTTTAAGGTCTTGGTTTTACAGGTGTCATCTGAGTGGTGTCTAGGGTGAAAACTAGATGTTAGTGCTATGATCTTAATGCTATATGACAAAACCTAGCTGCCCTAAGCTTAGCTACATGCAAAGCTTTTTTGTGTTAGGGGTTAAAGTCTTAAGTACTAGCTTTACAGGTTTAATACTATACAGGACATTGCTAACTACCACTGAGAGGTGAACAGTCCTACGAAAGCATGCCTAATTTATAGCAGACAGAAAAAGCTGAAAACAAACTCCCCTGCTCTCTGGCCAGTAAAAATACACACTTTAATCTCCCTGCAGCGCCTCCCAATTCAGAGAGAGACCAGGTAAGTATATTCTGACACTAAATGGAATGATGCTGGAACTTCCTAATGTAAAAGCACAGCAAAAGTAGCTCTCAAGTACAAATTAACACCCAACTAAGTCCCTAAAAAGCCCTTTGGTTGATGAAACAATTTCACTTTAAGTTTTCCTGTGTGTTTCCCAACTTCGACTAACCAGGTAACTATAATACTGCCACTAAAATAGCTCTCCTAGTCTTCTTAATATAAAAAACACACTTTGATTAGCCAAAAGTGAAAAGGTACCACCTAACTACAATAAGAAATTGTCACTTTAAGCTCCGTTGTGTGTTTCCCAACTTGGACATACCAGGTTACCTTTCTACTCTCACTAGCCTTGTTAATGTAAAAACATACCTTAGATAGACAAAAGTGAAAAGGTATTGGAAAATTTTCAAATAACTAGCTAAACAAGTAATTCTCGCTTTAAACCTCCCTGTGTGCTTCCCAGCTTGGACACAGAAGGCTACCTTTCTACTCCCAGTAGAACTGCGGTTCCAGTCTTCTTAATGTAAAAAACACACTTTAATTAACCACGAGTGAAAAGGTACCAGAAACAAGTCTAACAATTAGCTTCAAGTATTGCAAGGTGATTCAAAGGCAGGCAATGCAGCAGTGAGGAACACACACACTTCAAGGCAATTTCAAAGTACACTAACACTCTAAGAGGTAGGCCTTCCCAGTTTCTAATGTTGGTAACCAATAAGATGAGCAGAGACAATTAGACAGGGAGGAACTTCTAAGACCAGCTATACAGTAGGGCCAGGCAGCTCAAAAGCCTCCAAGTACAAAACCAAAACAGGAATAGGAAGGGTGGGAAGGAGTTAAGCTCAGAAAAACACCTAGACCAAGCAGAGAAACAAAAACAATGCAGACTGTAAAACAATAGCTTTAACTTCATACAAAGAGCAAAAACCACACAAAATTGGCCTAAACAGTAATATAAGTGCAGTTATAAATGTACTTAAAATGTACTTTATTGATTGCAAAAATTTAGTCCAAATGCTTTTATCGGCTTGCAGCAGTCTCAACAATGAGATCGTAAACTGCTCGTGTGATGTAAAATACGAGGGGTGGTGAGGCTGGGTTAATTACCACAGACTCTATTTACAGTTAGCTACAACAAACTCAGAAAAACACCTAGGTCAAGCAGAAAAAAACAAAAAGCAATGCAGACTATACAAATGCCTTAAATTAATAACTTTAACTTCAAATAAAGAGCACAAGCTCACAAAACTGATTTAAATGGTAACATAAGTGCAATTAAAACTTACTTAAAATGTACTTCTCTGAATGCAAAAATGGTAATGAATCTCATTATACAATCCTTGAGTAGTGCATTCAGTTTCCTACGCATCACAATAAGTGCTTATGTAGCTGTCAAATTATGAGCTTGAGACATATTCTTCCATTGTTTCTTGTGTTTCAAGGAAGTACATGACATTGATAATTTCCACCAGTGGCAGTTTAGCCTGGATAATTTATGTCAAAGAAGGGGAAATGTGGCTGGCCATCTTCATGAAAATAAAAGTGGTCAAAACTTCTTTATATGGACAGTGGTAGGAGGGTCCTCTTTACAGTCTCAGGCACAAGACAGAGCATTGCTACATGGACAAAGACACTTATTGCAGGTTCAGACCTGAAACATCTGGAGTTAAATTCAGTGTGCATTTGGACCTCCCAGACCCAACAGGTTGTCAGCTTACTCTTGATAAGTAAAGACTGAACTCTAACATGTCATCAGCTTCTGCTGAGGATATCAGGCTTGAGGAGATATCCCCTCAGCTTCGTCAGCTCCCACACTAGTGGGTGCACTCTGAGGATCTTACCTAGTCGGTTTTGGAAATGTAACCTGATCCCAGCTATTGGTCTCTACAGTCATCTGATCATAGATGGGTGTAGCTTAGTACATGGGACTCTCCTCCTGTGATGAGTCTGCAGCCCCATGCAGGCCAGTGGTCCCACTCAAAGAGGTCCATCTGATTATCTCATGGGTGGTGGGCTTTCTTGTCAAGCTCTGAACCAGTACACCTATGCTACCTTTATCCAATTCTCCTTTAGAGGAGTACTGAATCTGATTCCCATTGAAAGAAAAGTCACAGAAAAAAGAGAAGCAAGATGCAGGTGTATAAAAGGAAGTGTAAACTTACGAACACACTGTAAGAAGCCTGAAGGCATTGTTAAAAAAGAAACACATTATTTACTTACATGTGTATTTTGTATGCACAATTCGCATCATTGTCTGCATCACCTACCTCCTTTTTCCCATGTTTTACACGTTTGGTGTGTTGTATAAACTGTTGACACCTCTATTGATTCAATACCACATTCCTATCTTCCTTGGCACTCATGCCTGACTGTTGCAGGCCTTCTGTCTCATGCAGTCCATTCATCTCTTGACTGAACATCATCATTTCCTCATGTCTTCTTCCTGTGTCTCCAAAACCTTCTTTAATAAACTTCTCTTTTCCTGAACATGTGATTGAGACACTGTATTCTGTTCTTCTTCTTGACCTTCTCTGTCACAATAGCTACTTTGGCCACTGCTCTGATGTCCTCAGTTCATCACCTGCTCGACGGTGTGCATTCTGCTACTTATCTCAAGCATATCATCTCCATCACTGCAAGCATCCTCAGCTGCTCTGCCTCCCCCACCCAGGTTTTTGTGTCATATAGAAGCACCGATCACACCACTGTTTTGTACACCTTACTTTTCATCTTCTTTGGACTTTTTCTGTCTCATGCTACCCCTGACACTGTGTCATTTATCTGTAGTACCTCAGATTTTAGCTCTAACCTCCTCGTTCAGACTTGCATTCTCCTCAATCACACCTCTCAGATACTTGAAGTTTTTAACTGTATCCACTATTTTGGTTTCTCTCTTAATTTTCCGCTTCATCTCATTACTTCTATTTGCTGCAATGACCTCTGTCTTGTCTGTACTCAGTTTCTTTCCATGTATCTTCAGTTTTGCATTTCAGTCTGCTATCATTTACCAAAGTTCTTCAGGAATTTTTATGTATTGTGACAGGAGTTTGATACCTCTGTACTGCCCACAGTTGTGAATATCTCCTTTGTTCTTGCACTAGAATGCTTATTTTCCAGTCATCTGGAAAATGCCTCTTTCTCTATATTATGATGAATACCATCAGGAACCACTTCACCCCTAACTCACTCAGCATTTTGCTGTGACTTCATGTGAGCCTGCTAATTTCTCTGGCTTAATTTTCCTTGATATCTTAGTGCACTTTAATGCATTTCATACTTATGGAAGGAAGGAGGTTTTCTTTCTTTCGTATCATCATAGCTCACATCATCTTCAGTTCTTTTTGGCAGAATCACTGCATTTAGCAGTGAATTTAACTTCAACAACGATTATCCTTTTGGGACATTTTTTAGTCTTTACTTGTTCTTCATATTGTGATTGCTTTTGCTAATTTTTGACTGTTGTTGCTTCTTCTTTTGCATATATTCTTGGAGTTTTCTGAGGATAATGATGTCCACAGGGGGAAAAAAATCACAAAGTGTGCTATATACCACACTGGTGAGTGTTCACCTTCACTGTTTTTACTATACTGGGGAAGATCATACCATGTTCAAGACTGCTGACATACCAAAAAAATCAGTAGATTTTTGTGGATTACCAACAGGTGCTCACGTTAAGCAAAGGAATGCACACATCTTTGGTTTCTTTAGCCTTCTCATTAGGATCAAAAATGTAAGTACTAATTTAAAATCAACATAATAATCTTCTGATCCAAAGTCAGACGCCTTATCTATTAGGCCACATGGCTAAATTATAATAAGATACATGTAGGGTGAATGACTGTTGAGAGACCATGGCTTCACTGCTGTTTGGCAGTAGTTTGCCCATATTCCATATGAATGTAATCCCATTAGCAAATGAATGTGCAGTTGTTAATTTATATTACTTAAAAGTCTGCTCAGGAATATTTCTGAAAGTTTTTTTTTAAATGGTTGTAATATGTTGGAGCTTTTCTCCTCGGGCCTCTACTTTGACTAAACCCAGTCAGACAAACCTGGTAAACAAAAGTAAAATAAAATAAATAGTTCTTTTACATTTGTATCAAACAGCACCAGAAGATACAGCTGCTTCAGAGTCTGATGCCAGGCTCTTTTCCAACAGACATTCCTTCAATTTTCATGCAGCAATCCTTGGTTCCTGGGCAGCCAGTGATTATTTGGAAATTAAGGAGGGTTTCAAAGCCCCTGGAATTGGAGGGCTTTATTTCTGTGGAATGGATGTCCAGCCCATCAATGCCAGTCCTGCAGGTGTCTGCCCCTATTACAAGTATAAAAAGTTTTCAGAAGGATATATGGCTTTCTGGCAGAAGCATAGGTAAGTAGTGTGAGAGGGGCATGCACTCTGGGTGCAAAGTGTTAGAGGGTACGACTTGCAAATGCTAATCAGGTGAGCGTGTAGTACCAGTATTCATTTTTTGAATGCTGATACTGCATTTGTGCTCAGGACTGAAGCACTTCATTGCTTGGTGTATGCTAAAGTATATTACTGACATCCCAAAATGGATGCCGATCCTGCTTTGCAGCCAAGGTCAGGGCTGCAGCATTGTGTGTGTGGTATTTGGAATGTACGCAGCCACTTGCCATACTTTTAACAAATAGTTTGCTAAAATTTAGAAAGACAATTTTTTTTGCTCCTCAGTTCAGAGGAGAAGATAATTTTTTGCTCCACATCTTAAGAGTTGGGGGGGGGGGGTACAGGATCGTGAAGCTGCTCCAGGTGCCCAAAACACTTAGTTACAGCTCTGCTTCCTGACAAAGGATGAATATCCAGTTTTGATGGCCATCAAATCTAGCACTTGAAGAATCTCTGCCCTAACTTAAAAAAAAAAAGAAGCTCCACCTTACTCTATCCTTCTGCTGACTCCAGCATTAACGAAGAAGAGTAGCAGGATTTAGCCTTTTGTTCACAGGTATATTTTCGCTCAGCTACAGTACTGATGGGGATGAATCCCTGTCACTGGGGTCTACACTGAAAGATGTCTCATTTGGTAATACCTGAATTTGATGACAGAATATTTCATATGGGGCACAGAGGAAATGTCTGACTTCACAAGATATCCCTTCAGCTGTTATGTATTGATGAAACTAAACGTATTCTCATTTTCCTAGTAATGTAAGTCTTTGAAAATGCATATTATTTGATTAGAGTCAGACTTCCACACCCTGGGAGTCTGACTATTTGAACTATATGGTGGAAAGGGTTGAATGCCTACACTATACTATTCATATCCTGGGCACCAAAAAGGGTCATATAAACCACTGCTATTAATACACTCCCAAACAACAAGGTAATTAGATTATATCTCTCCTCCAAGTTAAATATGACATTTACTTCCTTCATATTTACTCACCTTTTCATCTCCTCAAGCAAGCTATATACTTTCTCAATAAACAAATATAAATAAAACTAAAACTAAAAGAATAAATAAATATCACTTTTGTCCTACAGATTCACAGCCTTACTCTAATGACTATGTATATAATGTAAGTTTGTATATATGACCTTTATACTCTCCTTTAGAATATACAATTGTCTTCTATTCGTCTCACTTTTATACTTAAATGTCTTGATACATTTGCATAACTTGGTTTCACTGCTCAATTTTTTCAACAAATTAGCAAGTCATGTACTTTTATTCTCCTATTCTAAACTTCAACATAGAAGTCCTACACCTATTTCTAACCACACAATGTTGTATATTTCTAACTCTTGTTTTGCCTTTGCTTACATAACAATATTTGTGCGTGCACTTTTGTGACTGTTACTGCTATTAAGTTCAATGGTAATTACTAGGCAATCAGTCTGAAGACTATTACAAACCTGGCCAATAATCAGACAGTGACAACAGGCCAGAATCAAGCCCTATACCTTGTGAGGTGAAGACTTTAACCATTATGCCAGCCCTATATATAAATGTAGTTTAGTTATATACTAACATGTAGTGTAATTCACTGCACACTGTAACTATTATAATCATGGAGGTTTCCTCCTTCAGCCTCCACTTAAAAGGAATATTATGCATCCTAGTTGGACTTTCCTATTAAACAAATGCAAATAAATAAAAACATAATTAAACCAACTGATTGAGTAATATATGAGTCATATGCTGTGATTTGGGCAGTTCAGCTTCTCTAGGGTTTTCTTTATTCAAACTCTTGTTTAAGTGCTCCTTCCATCTGCCCTTGATGTCTTCTGACCTGGTGAGCAGAACGTTGCCTGGCATCCTTTATGAATGGTGTTTGATGACTATCTTCTAGATTTTTTATCATTGCCTTGTAACCTAATAGTGCCATCTGCTGAGTCACTTTCCAGAAGCTAGTAGAATTCTTCTGATACCTTGTTATTTACCATTGCAAATGCTTTCTTAGTCAATCAGTATTTTTTTTAGCCTTGTCCATGTTTTCTATCTCCCACTTTTTCCTTCTTTCTTTTGATGACTTGGCTATGTCCACTACCAGCTATCCTTATATGCTTTATTTCCATGCTTGGTTTGAATACAAATCCCTTTTATCATCTTCACACATTGTTTTGAGATGTTGACATTCATTTTTTTGTCTCCATTTATCTCCTGTTCTTCCTGATATGCTAGAACCTTGAGTATTTGCTTGAACTCCCAGGTTTTCACTCTAGGTAATTTCCAAGTCTTTCTCTGTTGAGTGTAGATCCTTCTCTGACCACTACTTGCATTTGATTGTGGTCATCAGTAGTGAGTTGATAATTTCAGCTGGAATTAATTTGCCATCTCTAATTTTAGCCCATTGCTTTATTAGGAAGAAATCTGAGTTGCATGCTGTCCACTCTTGTATGTGATCTTGTGACCTTATTTTTGGAGATGGGTGGAATCCCACATGGAGATTATGCAAATCATACACACACACACAAACACACAGACACACACACACATGCACACGCACACACACACACACACACACACACACACACACACACACACACACACACACACACACACACACACACACACACACTCATACATTTCAAAATATATTTAATGTACTTCTGCTATTATTCCACTGGGTGGTCCCATAAGACAGTTCAGATCAGAGCTCCAGGGCAGCAAAGCCATGCAGAAGTCATTCTAGAGTTCAGCAGGTTGTTGTCTTTCATGATTACCAGCCTTTTAGCTTTAAGTTTCATATACAAAGGCATGTTATGATGTAATGAAAGGGCATATATATTTTCTTGCCTTTTTATTTTATTTATTTGATTACTGTTTAATGGGGCTAATCCTCATGAGCCATTTTCAACCACAACCCAGAAGCAAGAAGATTAAGTTGTTACTACTATGCACTAAAGTAACAGGAATGACTCAGAACAACACAGGCTTTGTCTATCCAAAAGGAACAAACTGCTACCATCTGAGAACAAGCGGGTGAAAGTAAATAGATGGAGAATATGGGCAAGAGTGGTTTCATTTTTGTAAGACAGAAATAATGGAAAGGTGTGGTTCTTTCCATGTACCTTATCTCATAAGTGAACTTCCATGCAGTTCTGGCACCAGACAACGAAAGGGACATCTGGCTGCTGGAAGGAATCTGTAGGAGAGAAACCATAATGATCTATGGGATGGAGAGGAAAGGATATGACCTCTGATTATTGGAGTTCTTCTTACTTGAGGCCAGAAGAGACAGGGAATACATGATATTGGTGTACAAGATCATGTCAGGAAGTTTTAAAGAGTTAATCTTGAACAGGAAGTTCAAGGGGGAACAACACTTCTATAGGCAGTAGATTATAGGGACTAATTACTCCCTCAATCTCCAAAAGTATTTCTTCACAGAGATGGTTGAACACAGATGGAATAGGCTACAGGAATGGGAGGTATAGAGAAAATCTACAAAGGGAATCAGAAGGTTAACGGACAGGTGTGCTGCCAATTCGATAGCTATCTCCAAGTCATGCCTATAACACCTTGTGCCTGTTTCACCCAACCCTAGCTACAGCTCTAGGAAGTACAATGCTAAATTTGCTTATTTATTATTTACTTTTATTCTTATTTATTATTTAGCAGACTGGATAGCCTTGTTGTATCTTTCTGTCATTAAACAATGTGATATAATGAAAGGTTTCTACAGCTATTCTATAGAGCAGTGATGTGTCACTGTAAAACCCACATCAAACAAATGGAGTATTATTCATGGGGTGCTACATAGTTATCCTGCAGGTCAATACTATGTGCTTAAACTATTGATGAGATCATTTCTTTTACTGCTTTAATTCTGTCTTCTGGATCCTTGGTTAGGAGCAGTCCAATTTAGTTTTAACAAAAAACAGCCTGCATACAGATATATATTTTAGTTTGTGGCGTGGAGAGCCATTTGCAGCCTAAGATTACCAGTAAACAGTCTGGTGGATGGTATGGTTAAACTATGAATACAAAGTCTGGCTAAATGCTAACACAAATTGCATAGGTAAATGTTACACCATTTTGTTTCAAATATTTTCCATGTCACCTTGGTTACATGATTTCATTTTCACTCTCTTTACGTGGTTTGTTTTACATGGATGCCTGCGTTGGTGTAATATGATAATTTGCACCAGAAAATACAAGAACTGGAAGCTACGCTGTATAACGCCCTGCAACAGGATCCTGGCAGAAGAGTGAGTGAGTCTTTAACTGAGAAGCAAAAAGAAGAATTACAGAATGCTGTGGAAAAGCTACGGAGGCAGATTCAGAGGCAAAGCCGTGAGTTTGATAGTCAGATTCTGCAGGAGCGGAAGGAGCAACTACAGCAGGCTCACCAGGTGAGAGCACAGAAATGTGTGTCAGCTCTACTTGACAATGAGTAGCTTTTCATTTTATTGACTATAACCTAGTCTGTGTGTTCAGGACAACACAAAAAAAGATTTTTTCCTGTCATAATAATAAAATGTCAATGAAAGTTCTCACAGTACTCTATTTACAAGAAGATTTTATTTGTATGGATTTCTGTGTCTTCTTTTACATATTCAAATGCAGCTTGGGGATATCTTATTCCTTAATAAAGACAAATTTCAGTTGACTGGCTTCATATCTCATAGGGGCATCACTTTGTGTCTGCCCAGATAGGTTGACAGATACCAAGAGGCCATATTCTCCTTTCCAGAGAGTTGTGCACCACTCTTACACATCTTTAAAAGTTAGTCATACATTGAAACTGTTTTTGGTGGGACACAAGGCCCCTCACAACTGTCAATGCTTTACTTCACACCCCTGCTACTTATGTATACTAACTCCAAGATTATTGTATTATGGAGAAAGGGGCATTCTCTCAGATGAAGACATTTCAGACTTTGTATGTGTTCCCCTTAAACAAACTTATTTCTTTACTTTCAGGGATTGCAGTTACTGTTCTTGAGCTTGCTAAGGGAACGCCATCTTTCTTGGCAACCTACCCTCATATGCCTCAGGATTCAACAATGACACCAACTCATAAACCGGAAACTTTTTAACACAAAAACAAAGAGTTGTAGTTGTACTTTTCCATTAGTGTTATAGATGAGTTGCTATAGTTAATATTTAATTTCTGCAAATAAATATATAAATACCTTAGTCAAAACTAGATAAATACTAAATACTGCAAAAGACATAACAAACTGAAGCTGAAAAGACTATCTAAAGATGCTGAAACAGGGATTTACTTTAAATGGGGAATGGTAGACTGAAATCTGTTTCTGAGATCTTATATACATACATTTGTACTGGACACAATCATTTAGATATGCATAAAGCCATGACAAGTATGGCGCTTTTTAGATCCTCTATTATTATCGGTATACACCTAGTCAGATGTAAAAATCACTGTTGAACTTTAATGCCTGCACTGCCCATCATCGGTAATTACTTAATTTAATTTAAGATACTGGTGAGTCAGAACCTGTCGTAAGATCAAAGAAAGATTCACATTGCAAATCATTACACACACACACACACACACACACACACACACACACACACACACACACACACACACACACACACATCACACGCACACACACACACACACACACACACACACACACACACACACACACATGCACACAGGTCGGGATGCCAGCCTGATACAAACAAAATACATATGCCAACAAGGAGAAGATAAAAACTCCTCACAGATTATAAGAAGATGTTAAGAGAGAACAACACTAATCATTCTACCACTGTGTTACCAACTGCAGTTTTAAGATGACACATTTTTAAAATGTATCATATGGGCTTTTACTTTGTCCTAATCTTTAGTTTTTAACTGTAATTTGACTGACTTGAGATTTTGAACTGAAAATAACCGGGTTTCCTAAGGTACATTAATATCACCCCCATTTTCAGATCTAATAGCTTTTTATAACTTTTCAAATTCTGTAGAGGTTTCAGTTAAAATGAAAGTGCTGTTTGGACTATGCTGTGCTTTTAAAAGACACTTTATCTCACTGTATTACCACACAGAAATACATATTCCCATTGTTTTGATCATGATCCACTGATGCTGGTTATGGACACAGATGTACCTTAGGCAAGGTCTGTTCATTAGCTGTGGAGCTTGGGCATGTTCTGAAAGTTCTGGAAGTATGTAGCACAAACTGGGGAAAAAAAAAATAAAAAAAAACCCTGAACCCAAAAAGATTAAGTTTGCAGCATCAAAGTACATTTCATTATACTTAAAATGCAAGCAAATAACTTACATTCGGGAAAAAAAAGGATGTGTTTTGTAAATTATAATTTCTAGCTGATGGGTTGAGTCTTGCTAAACTCTGGGAGATCATTGTAATAAGAAATGCAATAGCAAACATTCCACACCCCCCTTTTGCTATGATCAGTCATCCCAGAGCTGATTATATTTAAAGTGAAAGCACATGAAACATAGGCCTTTAAAAGAGGGTGAGACGAATATTGCTCATCATAATATTAAAAATAAGAGAAGCATTTGAAGCATTTTGGTATAATTTGCTAAATATTATGGTAGCTTTTGCACACCATTTATGCTGTTTACTGAAATACATTCTTTATATTTAGGACACATTTAGTACTTTTCACATGATAATGCTTGAAAATGGTAGAATAGGCATTAGCTGTCATCAGGAAATACAAAAATATTTATTCACTGTCAGTCCTTCAGACTAATATCAGCAAAGAAATATAGTGATAAGAAAATAATTGAAAATAACATTTAAATGAGGGATTTATTCTGATAGAGGTGTATGTGTCTCTGAATTTTACCTAACTGCTTATGGGTTCTCAAGGTCATTTATAGTTTCTTAGGAGCATTGAGAACATCAGTGTTTGTTGACTATACCTTGCAGTTATTCCAAATAATTTGTTGACCATAAGCAGCACAACATCTCTGATGTTTGTAGGAAAAAGTAAAAAAAAAAATAAAAATAAAATAAATAAATATATATATATATATATATATATATATATATATATATATATATATATACTGTACAGTGTCATTTTAAAAATGACTATTCTGTATGAAACATCAGTAATACTTCTGCTGATATATTGTTCCCATTGTGGTATAATCTAAGAATATAGTTAAAAGTACAGAATACTACTATGTTTATTTCGAAACTGAAAACCATGACTAATTTGTACTGGATTGTCTCTGTACTGCACCCAAGAACAACTGGGCTAAGTATAGGTTCATAGATGTGCACTAGGCTAATGGCTCTGGAGCCTTTACAAGCCTAGCCCATAGAAGTGCCCTGGCATTGTGCCGCCAGATGTTAGTTCCCGGTGGCTCTTTCAAGTAGAGCCACTGGAGTGATCCCCGGAGTGAACTTTCTATTTCCCATCCACTTATCAAGATTTCTCTTGAGGAGGGCCAGTGAGGTGCTCTGCTTGACATGTATGGGAAGTCTATTCCATAGCATGGGCAGTCTCTGGGTTATGAATCTGTCCCTCCAGCATATTCTGTTGATTGTAGTAATGAGGTTGAGGTCTCTGGAGCGTGTGGTGCAGAGGGATTGGCATTTCTTTAGATGCAGCACTTCTAACAGAGCTGGGTCAGACATGGCTTTGAAAGTCAAGTAGAGATCGCCTCTTAGTAGACGATATGCGACAGAGAATAGCTGGAGTTTTTGAGTCTGTCCATGTAGGACATGTGTTTAAGGCCTAGGATCTTCTTTGTGAGTTACTTTTGTGGTCTTTCCACCTGTTGCATGTGTCTAGTGAGGTACATGCCAAATGGGGCATTATACTCGATGATTGACCTAATGAGGGAAGAGTAGAGAGAGATGATGACCTCTTTCTTCCTGGATGCAAACCCCTTGGTAATGAGATGTGCCACATAGAAGGACTTTCTGACCACAGTGGCAATGTGGTGGTCAAAGGAGAAGTTGCTGTCAACCTGTGTCCCCAGATCTCTTATAACGCTTTCAGTGTTCAGTGGGCTCCCATCAGTGTGGGAACTGAGTTTTTCCCAAAGGGGATGATGATGCATTTTTTGGCATTAAGCTTAAAGCCATGGTTTTGACACCAGTCATTGGTCTCAGTGAAGCTTTTCTGTAGGATGTCTACATCACCTGGGGAATTAATAATGGTTCACAGCTTGCAGTCGTCTGCGAACCTGGTCAGCCTGAGTCCCTCCGTGTTAGCCTGGACTTCTGAGAAGTAGATGCCAAACAGGAGAAGACCCAGGACTGATCCCTGTGGGACTCCATACGTGACTGGTCAGCAGTCTGATTTGGAGTCCACTACTTTCACACTGTGGGATCTATCTGTCAGCCAATTTGCAACTCACCTAGTGATATAGGGGTTGATGCCTAGTTTGGTGAGTTTATCAGTAATTCCTGAGTGGGGAATGATATCAAAGGCCTTGGCCAGATGGAGGTAGGCTATATGAATTGCTTTGCCCTCATCCACAGCTCTGGTGACTGACTCAAAGTAGTCAACCAGGTTGAGCAGGCATGATCTAACTTTACAAAACCAAATTGCGTGTTATCTAGAGTTTGGAGATTCCCTATATCCTTGTTAATTAGGTCCATGATAATGTGCTCCATAGCCTTACATATCAGACTCATCAGGCTAATGGGGTGATAATTCCCAGGGTTCGTATCGCTCCCCCTTTATGGATAGGGATGACTGTAGCAGTGCGTCATTCGGTAGGGACAAATACTGAGGTGCAGCTGTGATTGAACAGGGCACACAGATGTTGTGCCAGTTCACTTTGTAGTTCTTGTAGAACACATCCAGGGATATTGTTGGGTCCCATGGAAGCTGCATTCTTGGCCTTGGACAATGCAGCTTTAACCTGTGCTGGAGTAATGCTGGGTGCCTGGCATTCCTCCGGTATTGTGATTGGTCCTTTAAGGGGGGAGAGGGGTAAAGTTGGCACAGAATCTGTCGGCCAGTATGTTGGCAATATCTTTTGGCTCAGTATAGGAGGTACCATTGTGCAGTAACTCAGAGCACAGACTCTACATGGTGCCCAATGGGGGGAAGAGTTGTAAAAAGAAAAACCGCTTTGGGCGTCTATTGTGGTGCGCAGTATCCTCAAGATAGGAGAACACGGATCACAAACTGCGCACCGTGGCAGGGCTAGCCACTCAACGGTGTAAAATATGGCTCTAGGTGATTCGGTCATGTTGACTGTCGCCAAAAATGGGCATGGGTAGTTACCGGTGATAAGTGGGTTGAGGACCCGGCCTACTCTCTGACCCATGCCAGGGTCCCATGCTAATGATGGGTGGGGTATATGTGCCCCTATTGGCCAGTGTGTGCCCACCATAAAAGCCCAGCAGCCCTGGGTTACCTGGGATAGCTCTGTTGAGCGAAAGCTGGACATAAAGCCAACCAACCTGCCAAACATGAACTAAGAAATGCTACGCTTAATGTAGGTTCACTGACAGGACGCAGCTTAGAAGTGGATGACATGATGATACGGAGGAGGCTGGACATCCTATGTATCCAAGAGATGAGATGGAAGGGCAGTGCAACAAAGCCACTTGGCTTGGGATCCAGACTCTACTACTCAGGTGGTGGACAGGCTAGAAATGGTGTAGGAATTGTGGTGAGACAGAGGCTTCAGAAGTCAGTGAGGGATATCATCAGAATTAATGACAGACTCATGGCAATCAGACTCCAGTGTAATGATAGGACAGTATTCATAATCTCAGCCTATGCCCCACAGCAGGGTTGTGATAGTGAGGAAAAGAGTGCATTCAGACAGCAGTTGCAGGACCTACTAGATAAAGCAGGACAACATGAATTGGTGTTGATAATGGGTGACTTAAATGCACATATCGGGACAGACAGAACAGGATATGAGAACTGCCTGTGTCCACATGGGTGGAGCAATAGGAATAAAGAAGGAGAAGCCATTCTAGACTCCTGTCTGGCAAATGGCTTGATAGTAGCCAACACATGGTTCAAAAAGAGAGACAGTCACATGATCACATACAAGAGTAGCCAACATGCAACGCAGGTAGACTTCCTCCTAGTAAGGAAAAGGCACTGGGGTAGAATCCATGATTGCAAAGTCATCCCCAGTGAAACAGTCGGTTCACAGCATAAACCAGTAGTTGACTCAATCAGCTGCAAGCAGTGGTCAGAGAATGCTCTAAGGTCAACAGAGACCAGGTTGAAGACCTGGAAGTTGACTGGAGAGAAAGTACAGCAGTTCAAGGAATTACTCAGGGCTCTAGCACCCCAAGAAGAGGAGGAAATAGGTGGAGTTGAAGAAGAGTGGCAGCGCCTAAAAACAGCGTGTGTTAGGACTACAGAAAAGATATGTGGCCGAGACAGGTATGGAAATAAGGTACATAAGGAAAGCTGGTGGTGGAATGCAGAAGTGCAGGAAGTAATCAAAAGAAAGAAGGAGTGAAGGAAGAAGTGGGAGATTGAAAAGACTGACCAAGCTAGGAAAGACTATTAGTTGGCTAACAAAGAAACTAAGAAAGAAGTTGCAATAGCAAAGAATAGGGCATCAGAGGCACTCTATCAACTTCTGGAAAGTGACTCAGTAAGGGGCACAAAGAAACTATACCAGGTTGCAAGGCAAAGACAGAAAGATAAAGAAGATAGTCAGACACCCTTCATAAGGGATTCCAGCAACAACCTGCTTACCAGCCCACAGGACATCAAAGGCAGATGGAAGGAGTATTTCCAGCAGCTTCTGAATGAAGAAAACCCCACAGAAGTGGTACTGCCCCAGAAACAGCCTACAATGAGAGTAGAAGAGGAGCCTAGCTTAGAAGAAGTAAGAGCAGCACTAAGGAAAATGAAGTCAGGGAAAGCAGCAGGCGCAGATGAGGTCACAGCAGATATGATAAAGATGCTGGGTGAGCTAGGGGAGAAATGGCTCCTGAGGGTACTAATTGCAGTGTGGAGAGAAAGGCGTATTCCAGATGACTGGAGAATAAGCATACTCGTGCCAGTGTACAAGAACAAAGGGGACATCCACAACTGTGGACAGTACAGAGGCATCAAACTCCTACCACATTGCATGAAAGTTCTGGAGAGGGTGATTGATAAACGGATACGCAGAATAGTAGAATGTAAGATGGGAGATGAACAGTTCGGATTCAGATCAGGATGCAGCACAATTGACCCGGTGTTTGCATTGAGACAGATACTTGACAAGAAACTAGAGAAGAGGAGAGAGTCAAACTGGGCTTTCCTAGACTTGGAGAAAGCATATGACAAAGTCCCAAGAAAGCTGATCTGGGCAGTACTGCGGTGGTTTGAAGTCCCAGAAACAGTGGTAGAATTAGTACAGGCTATGTACAAGGACCCAGTGACTCAAGTATGAACAGTTTTTGGCCTCACTGAGGGGTTCCCAGTGGGAGTGGGTGTACACCAGGGTTCAGCTCTGAGCCCACTGCTGTTCATACTGGTAATGGACTACATCAGCAAACAGGTTGGAGGGGTCAGAGCAACAAAGTTACAGTATGCAGACGATGTGGCAGTGCAGGGAGACTCTGATCTAGAACTTCAGCAAAGGATAGCAGAATGGAATGCAAATCTGAAGGCACATGGGATGAAACTAAGCACAGATAAGACAGTGGTAATGGCAGCAGATTGGGGAAATCAGAAGAAGCTGAGAATAGAGATAGATGGGAAGATAGTGGAACAGGTAAACAGCTTCAAGTATCTGGGAGGGGTGGTTGAGGAGAAGGGTAGTCTGAATGAAGAGGTCAAAGCTAGAATCATAGGGACTGCAGCCAACTGGCATAGAGTATCAGGTGTAGTATATGACAGAAGAATGCCAAAGAAGCTGAAAAGTAAGGTGTACAAGACAGTGGTGCGACCAGTACTACTGTATGGTACAGAAACCTGGGCAGTAAAGGCAGAACAGTTGAAGAAGCTAGAGGTGATGGAAATGAAGTGCCTGAGAAAGGTGGTAGGATGCACACTGCGGGACAGGCGAAGAAATGAGGACATAAGAGCAGAAGCCAAAGTAGCTCCAATTGCAGAAAAGATCAAAGAAAACAGATTACAATAGTATGGGCACATGTGTAGAAAAGCAGAAGACAATCTGGTGAGGGAGAATTGGGACAGACAGGAAGAAGGTAAGAGGAAGCAAGGGCATCCAGCAAAGAGGTGGATGGATTGTGTGAAAGAAGATCTGCGACAGTCAGGCATGAGTGTTGAAGAAGGCAGGAGAGTGGCACTGAATCGAGAGAGTTGGCGACAGTTAATACGATACCCCGACCCCATGTAAATGGGAAAAAGGGGATGATGATGATGAATGGTTTGTAGAATTAATCACAGAGGGAGTATCTTCTACATCTAATGTTGTCATCATTCCCTTATATTCAACATTGATCAGACTAGTTATTGACTACAAAATCCCCTTCTGGGTGAACCTCACCAGATATATCAAACAATTAGAAAAGCAATAGAAGTTTCTAACCAAGAAGATCACAGGTCTGATGACCCTGATTTACCAGGAGGTGGGAAATACTGTCCCTTTATTCATTTTCTTACAGACATTTTAGAAGAGATTTATACTCAGTTTACTGGAGACCCAATTGTTCTTGATCTCCTTTATCTCTACTAGTCTAATACTTCCACTAATGCTAGAAGCAGGCACCTAAATCTTCAGCAACAGATAAACGAAACATGATGGAGAGACAGGTTTATTCCCAGCACCTCTCCATCTCTAGAACAGACTTCCCCCTGCAGGTTAAACAATGCAGTTCATTAGCATTCTTCAAACAGATCTTAGATCATTGAATGGGCCCCCACAAATTTACATTAGGAATAACTGGCCCATCCCTGCTTGAGAAAGGGGGTACTGGCAAAGCATTTGTTTGTGTCTTTCGGCTTTTCCTGGTTAGGGTTCGCCGCAGCGGAACTCCGGTCCGCTAATGATTGGCAGTTGATTTTTACGTACTGGCTTGCCAGGCCTGACGCACAACCTTCAAGAAAGTACGCCCATTCACGCATGTCTCCACGTAGAAGATGCTCTAGCTGAGAATCGAACCGGACAGCGTCTTACTGTGAGGTGACAACGTTACCACAGCACCACCACCGCAGGTTAAGCATATATGGTCCTAAAACAAAAATCACCTTGAGATATGCATGAATCTACAAAAGCAGTTGTAATTTTTGTAATGTTTTTGTGATGTCATTTGATTGTAGATGCACACTTAAGTTAAGCAGTACAAAGAAACCAAATAGTCTTTTTTAAATGACTGTGCTGGGACTCTGATGCTGTTTTGTTTTATTTTATGGTACTGTGTGAAGTGTACCTGGACAGCTGGGTATGCTTGATTAGAATATATCAACTACCTCTATAGCTATGACAAGATGGTAAGATCTATGAGTTAGCTGGTGCATTCTAATTTCTATGTTTGTATCCCGTCATACTGATAATTGGGTAAGTTTCAATCCGTATGTATGAAGCAGTATAAGTGACTAGATACACTAGGAGTCTACACTATTTAAATATAATGATAATGGCACAGATAAGGAAAAAATGTTTTCTAAAAATTTTTACCTAGTTTATAAATAAAAATCTGTCAAACTGCTTTAAAATATGTAATATATAAATACACAAGTATGATTCATGCGTCCTTTATGCCTTGCACAACTCCCTCTGCCATAGAGAAAAACTGGAGGACCCATATTCATGACTGCCTATTCACATATCTCTGCTGCTGTAATATTAAGGATATGCACCACTTCCTTAACCATAGGCAAAGGATGTGATTCCTAACCCCTTTAATGGTGACAGATGGTAGGTTGGAATATTTTAAGAAATCATGGTGTACACATAGGTTCATAGGTTCATAGGTTCATACTAGGCTATCTGCCCTAGGGCATTTATAAGCCTAGCCAGAATGTGTTTGGCTTTCGCCACCCATTTTAAATTTATTTTGCTATGCCCTTTTTCGAGGTTAGTATACTGTGCCTCTATCTAACAGTGACACAGAAGTGATACCCGGGGTAAACCTACGATCTCCCATCCACTCATCAAGATTCCTCTTGAAGAGAGTCAATGAGGGACTCTGCCTAACCTGGACTGGGATTTTATTCCAGAGTGAAGGGAGCCTCTGGGTTATGAATCTGTCCCTCCAGCATGTCCTATTTATTTCAGTGCTGAGGTTCAAGTCTCGAGCACGTAGCTCGATGGGATTTGGATTTTCTGAGGTGCAGCATGTCCATTAATTCCGGGTTGGACATGGCTTTATACGTCAGGCACAGATCGCCTCTGAACAGGCGGTATGCCACTGTGTAGAGCTGGAGTTTCTTTAAACGGGCAGCATATGGCATCTGTTTGAGCCCTTTGATCCTCTTGGTGAGGTACTTTTGGGGTCTTTCCAGTTGCTGCAGGTGTCTGGTAAGGTACATCCCAAAAGGGGCATTGTACTCAATTATGGGCCTGATGAGGGATGAGTAAAGAGGCACGATGACCTCCCCTGATCTAGATGTGAATCCCTTCATGATTAGGTGGGCTATATAAAATGTTTTTCTAACCACTTTGGCCACGTGGTTGTCAAATGAGAGATTGCTATCAACTTGGGTCCCCAGGTCCCTAATTACTTCTTCTGTACTTAATGGATTTCCACCTATGTGGTAATTTGTGGGCACTTTGTTTTTGCCAAAGGGGATGACTATACACTTTTGGCATTTAGCTTGAGGCCATGGCTCTGGCACCAGTTGTCTGTTTCTATGAGGCCCTTTTGGAGGATGCTTGTGTCGGCTGGAGAGTCGATTATGGCCCAGTTTGCAGTCATCTGCAAACTTGGTCAGCCACAGTCCTTCCGTGTTGGCCTGTACCTCGAGAAATATATACCGAACAAGAGAGGTCCCAGGACTGAGCCTTGTGGGACACCACTTGTAACTGGTTTGGAGTCTGACATGGCTCCAGCAATTCTAACCATGTGGGTTCTGTCCTTGAGCCAGTTTGCAATCCATCTAGTGACATAGGGGTTTATATTTAAGCTGGTGAGCTTATCTATAATGTCCGAGTGGGGTATTGTATCAAAGGCTTTTGCGAGGTCCAGGTAGGCTGTGTGGACCACCTTCCCCTCGTCAATGGCCTTGGTGACTGTTTCAAAGAAATCAACCAGGTTTAAGAGGCAGGATCTGCCCTTAACAAAGCCGAACTGGGTAGGATCCAGTCTTTGTAGGTCCCCAATATCTTTATTTATGAGGTCCATGATGATCCTTTCCATAGCTTTGCAGACCAAGCTAGTCAGGCTTATGGGGCGATAGTTTCCAGGATCCGTTGAGGCACCACCTTTATGGAGAGGGACCACTGTTGCTGTACGCCACTCTTTGGGCACATATCCTGTAGTAAGGCTGAGATTGAACAGTAGTTTTATGTTTGGGTTTAGCTCTTCTTTGAGTTCATGTAGGACGCAGCCCGGGACACCATCTGGTCCCATTGATGCTGTGTTTTTGCTTTGGAGAGGCGGCTCTTACCTGAGCATCTGAGATGTCAGGGGCAGCACTCTGCTTGATAGATATTTGCCCTTTTGGTGGGAGGGGAGAAGTTTGCTGAACCTGTCAGCTAGGATGTTGGCAATGTCTGTGGGTTCGTGTATTTTTGTCATTTTGGACTAATTCTGAGCATATCTGGGAATTACCACCCAGGTTCCTAACATAACTAAAGAAAGCCTTGTGATTATCCTTAGTGTCCTGTGCAATTTTTCTCTCGAAGCTGGCCTTAGACAATTTTATGTGTGCCCGTAGTTTTTTGCTAATACTGATCAGTGATGCCTTCCCTTTTTGGGATTTTGCTTTATCATTTAGTAGCTTCCTCCTTCTGTTGTATAGTTTGTTTATGGCTGGGGTCCACCAGACAGGACGTCTGCGTTTGGAGGATTGGGTCTTGGTTTTATTTGGGATCGTATGATCCATGCATTCCTGAAGGTGTTCATAGAATGCGTTTATAAAGGATTCTGTGGTCTGGGCCGTATTTTCCACAGGCCCGGGGGCTTTGAAGGATTCCACCTCAGTTTTGAGGAGTGTAAAATTTGCTTTAGAGAAGTTTTTCACTGTGGTTTTCTGGGCAGGGTGTGGGATCGGGATGTGAATATCCACTGAGATTAGTTTATGGTCTGATCTTACCAGTGAGGGATACACTTCTGGTCTGGAGCATAGAGTCCCCATGTTGGTGATGATCAGGTCCAGTATGTTTTCCCCTCTTGTGGGAGTGGTAACAAGTTGTTCCATAGCATTTGAGTTTATAAATTCTAGGAACCTTTGGGCTAGGGTGTTGGAACTAGAGTAATGCTCCCAGTCTATGTTTGGGTAGTTGAAGTCGCCCAATATAATGGTGTTTGGAGAGACCTTCATATTTTCCAGTGTTCTCAGGAAGGCCGAGTGGGGTTCCTGGGTTTGGGAGGGTGGTCTGTAGCAGGCTATAAACTGGAAGGCAGTTTTACCCACTGTTAGTTGCACATGGATAGTCTCTGATGCTTTTTGCTTTGCCACCAACCTGGAGGTGTGGGTATCTTTGATGAATATCGATACTCCCCCTCCTTTTGTGGTTCGGTCCAAGTTTTGGGGCCGAAAAGCATGGTATGAGGCATAACCTGGTAGTGCTGGGGTGCTCTCGGGAGCCCTGAACCAGGTTTCTGTTACTGCACAGATATCGATGTTCTCCATGCTAAGGAGAGTTTCGAGTGCGTGCATCTTGAGGTTTAGACTTCTGGCGTTGAGTAGCATTACTCTTAGTTTCTTATCCCTTGTGATACCTATGGAGGTGGGTTTGTCTTTTGAGCCTTGCCTAAAAAGGCACTATGGGGGTAGCAAGAGCCTTTGCCAATATCCGAAAGCCCAGGGTGACAGGTGCAAGCCATCCCTAGCGAAGCATCGTGGCTTGTCGAGCATATCATCCCAAGCTGACAGGCATTGGATCCCCTTTGAATGACACCAGTACTTAAGCCAGTTGTTGAAATTGATCATCTTGTCTTCATATTGTGGCATCATTCTTGGTGAGGGTAAGATGCTACTCAAGGTCAGGGTCATACCGGCCTGGGCTACATGCTCAGAGAGCTCCTTTATGTCTCTTTTCATGTAGTCCAGGGAGGTACGTCTCAGGTCATTCACACCAGCATGGACAATGACTGAGTCATATTTGTACTTGCCTTGGAGTGACCTGAGTGCTTGTGTTATGTGGCAGATCCTAGCACCCAACAGGCTGCTCACCATGACCCTCCCTTGTTCAGCCTGGTGAGCGGGACGTCAGTGTGCCTGACGATAGAGTCACCTATTACAAGTGTATCAGGTGTGTTGTTTAGTCTTAAGGGCTGTGACTGTTTGGCACACTGGCTTTGTGAGATATGTGTTGCACGTGTTTTGTTTTGGGGTAGCGGCTGCTTGGGTGTCTGCTTTGGAGGTCTCTGCTGCTTCGGCAGATCTTTATTTAGAGCCTCCGAGTATGTTTTTGTGTGATTATGTGTTTTGTTTGCTGTCATGGTAGGTCTATGTGAGACTGGAATTGTAGTGAGTGTGGTTTCCTTCTCCTCCTGACTGGTTATGCCAGTACTGAGTTGAGAGAGCTTAGCCTCCAGTTTGGCTATATGGTTGCATCTCTCACATGTGTTGGAATTTGTTGGGAGGAGGAGAGGGTTGTCTGTGTACATGAGGCAGTTGTAACATTGCCTCAAGATTCCCAGATTCACCAGCTGGACTGGAGAGGAGATTGACAACTGACCTTTGGACATGCTAGAATAATATTGGGAATTCCTTAATAATTGAAAACCAGGGCCAGTGGGGAGTGAGGGTGTAGTGCTTTTAATTTTTAGTGCTGACTTATATAATTGCTTTAGTGAGCAAGTGCCAGGTAACTTAAGTGCAATGTGTTACAGGTAACTTAAATGCAAAAACGACAAACAGTAACTTTCTTTCAAGTGAAACAAGGAAATAAGTACAGTAAGCAATGCAGATATCACTAGTGATCCACAGAAGCGCTGAGAAGCCGCGTATTAGGTGGAATTAGCATTCCAGGGAAATAACAAGCAAACAAACAACCAATTTCCAGCTCTCCCCCCTCTTATTTCTAATGCACAGATTGCCTAAGTTCTAATCATTTCACTAGATATGTGCAAAAGGCACCATACTCAGATATCCTCAACAGCAACTGAAGTTATATCAGCAACAATTCCACCTGTATTTTTAAGTACTGTTTTTTTAATATATTTTAGATGTAAAATGCTTTCTCCAACACCATTAACATATACTATAGCAAGTATGAAACATTAGGCTGAAGAAATATTTTACATAAAAAATATATTAAAAAATAAAATAGAACTTAAAATTTATAAATAAGTAAAGCACAACAATTTTACAGAGAGCCCATTCTCTAAGCGCAATAATGCCCAACAGGGTGTGTGTTAATGTGTAATTAATGCCCTTCCAGGTGTAGAGGCCCTGTGCGGCGGAGGGCTTCTACACCCCTGGAAGGGCATTAATTACACATTAATACACACCCTGTCGGGCATTATTGCTTGCTTACACTTCAGCTTCCACTATGTTTGCATTTTCTTATGTGTCACCATATACAATTTTTTTTTCTGTAATAAGTGCATCCTGCCCATTGTATTCACAGAATTATAATACAAGACCATTGTGGAAAGCTATTAACTCCAAATATTTTGGGGGGTACCTTTGACAAGGAATGTTGAAGTATCACATATAACATTTCTGAGTGATATCTGTCATTTAAGAAATCAGAGGTTTGGACCCTTTATTATCACAAAGTCCATTCTTGAAATACAGTGTTTCCATACTTAGTTACTTATTTCCATTTTTGTAAACATACTGTGCTTCAGCATTTTGCCTTCTTAGGGCAGACCTATGAAGCTAAACATCTTCAAGTTTTGGAAACTATAATTATAACATATAAGTATATATAGTGACATAAGATAGGTGAGTTTAATAATTACACAAACTTTGTTTTTTCATCAGATGTCTTGATTATGTAGGCAAGAGTAATTTTACATTTATAGAACTTTTCATAGGTTCATAGGTAGGAACTAGGCTATCGGCCCAAGGGCCTAAGTAAGCCTAACCAACAAGGTTCCCTGGCTTACGCCACCCAAGAATGTTATTTTCCTGTGCCCCTGTTGAGCAGCACCACAGAAGTGATCCCTGGGTTTATTTCCTATTTCCATCCACTCATCAAGATGTTTCTTGAAGAGTGCTAATGAGGAACTTTGCTTGACATAGATGGGTAGCTTGTTCCAGAGTATGGGAAGTCTCTGGGACAGGAATCTATCCCTCCAGCATGTCCTGTTTATTGTGGTGACAAGGTTTAGGTCCCTAGAGTGTGTAGCTCAGAGGGATTGGGATTTCTTTAGGTGTAGCATGTCCAACAGCTCTGGGTTTGACATAGCTTTATATGTTAGGCAGAGATCACCTCAGAGTAGGCAATATGCTACGGAGTAAAGCTGGAGTTTTTTGAGATGGTCAGTGTAGGGCATCTGTTTGAGGCCAGTAATTCTCTTTGTAAGGTACTTCCTTGGCCTTTCCAGCTGCTCCAGATGTCTTGTGAGGTACATTCCAAAAGGTGCATTGTACTCTATAATGGGTCTAATGAGTGTCGAGTAGAGGGGAACAATGACCTCTTTTTTTTTCCTGGGTGAGAACCCTTTTGTGATGAGGTGTGCCACATAGAAGGATTTCCTGACTACTGTGGCAATGTGATTATCAAAGGAGAGACTACTGTCCACCTGGGGCCTAAGGTCTCTTATCACACATTTGGCGTTAAGGAGACTGCTGCCTATGTGGTAGTTCATGGGTACAGAGTTTTTACCAAAGGGGATGACAGTTCACTTTTTGGCATTGAGCTTGAGGGCATGGCCCTGACACCAGGCATCTGTCTCCGTGAGGCCCTTCTGTAGGATGTCCACATTATTTGGGGACTAGACTATGGCTCCTAGTTTGCAGTCATCTGCAAACTTTATTAGCCAGAGGCCTTCTGTGTTAGCCTGTACTTCAGAGAAGTAGATACCAAACAGGAGAGGTCCCAGGACTGAACCCTGTGGTACTCCACTTGTCACTGGTTTGAAGTTAGATTTGGAGTCTGCAACTTTTACAGTGTGGGTTCTGTCAGTGAGCCAGTTGGCAACCCATCTTGTGATGTAGGGATTTATACATAGTTTAGTGAGTTTATCTATAATTCCAGAAAGGGGGATGGTGTCGAAAGCCTTGATGAAGTTAAGACAGGCTGTGTGAACCACCTTACCCTCGTTTATGGCTTTGGTGACTGCCTCAAAGAAGTCAGTCAGGTTCAGGAGGCATGATCTGCCTTTCACAAACCCGAACTGGGTGGGGTCCAGAGTTTGGAGGTTACCAATGTCTTTGTTTATGAGTTCCATGATGATACATTCCATGGCCTTACAGACCAGGCTCATCCGGCTAATAGTGGGATAGTTCCTGGGATCAGTGGTGGCTCTCCCTTTGTGGAGTGGGATAACTGTTGCTGTGCGCCATTCAGTGGGCACAAAGCATGACATGAGGCTATGATTGGACATGGTGCTTAGGTGGGGAGCCAGTTCGTTCTGAAGTTTGTGTAAAATGCAGCCTGTGATGTTATCCGATCCCGTGGATGCTGTGTTTTTGGCTTCAGAAAGTGCAGCTTTTACCTGCGTAGTTGTGATTACAGGGACTCTGCATTCTTCCTGTATAGATATGGGCCCTTTAGGGGGTGAGAGTGGGTAAAGTTAGCACTGAACCTATCTGCCAGGATGTTGGCAATATCAGTTGGTTCTGTAATGTTTGTGCCATTGTGCTGTAACTCAGAGCAGATCTGGGTGTTGCCATTGAGATTCTTCACATAGCTATAGAATGCTTTGTAGTTGTCCCTAGAATCAGTGGTGATTTTGTTTTCATAGCTAGCTTTGGAGGATCTTATAAGGGATCTCAGCTTCTTACTGATGCTGAGCAGGAAGCTCCTCCACTCATGGGATTTTACTCTCTTTTGCAACAGTTTCTTCCTTCTGTTGTAGAGTTTGTTTATGGCAGGGGACCACCAGATTGGCTTCCTTTTTTTGGAGGGTAGTGTCTTGGTTCTGTTTGGGATTGCACAATCCATGCACTCGTGTAAGTGCATATAGAGTGCATTTGTGTAGGATTCAGCAGTCGTTACTGTATTGTCCATCTGCATGGGTGTCACGAAGTTCGCCACTTCTGTCTTAAGAAGCATAAATTTGGCTTTGGAGAAATTTTTTTACCATGGTTTCCTTAATAGAGGGTGGTGGTGGGATGTGGATATCTAGAGTGATTAGTTTATGGTCAGATCTGACCAACGAGGAGTTGATTTCAGGTGTGGAACACCGGTCACTCATGTTGGTAATGATTAGGTTTAGGATATTTTTGCCCCTGGTGGGGGTGTGGATAAGTTGATCCAGGGCAATGGAATTTATGAATTCCAGAAAGCGTTGAGTGAAGGAGTTGGTACATGAGTAGTTTTCCCAATTAATGGTGGGGTAGTTGAAATCGCCCATTATTAGGGTGTTTGGTTGAATCCTAATATTTTCCAGTATATCCAGGAAAGAGAAGTGGGAATCCTAGGGCATGGTGGGGGATCTGTAGCAAGCTACAATTTGGATTGCAGTTTTGCCCAGAGTTAGTTGCACTTGGATAACTTCGGATGCATTCTGCTAAGCAACTAACCTGGAGGTGTGGATATCTTTAATGAATATGAACACACCTCCGCCTTTGGTATTCCGGTCCAGGTTAGCTGGCCGAAAAGTGTGGTATGATTTATAGCCTGGTAATGCAGGGGTGCTCTCTGGAGCCTTGAACCAGGTCTCAGTCATTGCACAGATAGCAATGTTCTCCATTTTAAGGAGTGCCTTGAGGGAGTGCATTTTGAGATTTAGACTTCTAGCATTGAGTAGCATTACCTTCAGTTTTTGCTTGTGTGTTCCTGTTACGGTGGTGAATTTGTCATTTGAACCTTGCCTGAAAAAGCCACTATAGGGGCGGCAAGAGCCTTAACCAGTAATCCGGAATCCCAGGGGTGACAGCCAGATGCATGCCATCCCTGGCAAAGCATCGTGGTCTGCCAACCATGTCATCCCAGGCAGACAGATGCTTTTTGGTTTCCAGAAGTGTGACCTTTATATCATCATATAAGTATCTGATAAATCCAACGACAGTAAAAGAAATGAAATAGTAGTAGTTGTGACATCATTATACTGACACATTTCAATAACAGGTCAAATTATTTGCATATTCATAAAGGTAAGTTGGTAAGTCAGTACTAGATTGTTGACCATTGGTAGCCTAGCCACAGTACCTCAAAAGCAGGTATTCAGTTAAGTAACATTACTGATTCACATGCATTGTGCTAAAATCACAAACATGATGGGACAGAAAAAGAAAGGGGGCTGCAGAGCATAAACAGGTGTTCAGCAGCTGCCTTTGTAAATTCTACATTTGGAACCTCTAGAAGCCCACCTTGGAAGAACAAAAAAAATTTAGTTGATATAATGTGCCTGTTGGCTATTCTGGTGGACAGAGCCCACCCTACTGAGTTCATTACCAGCTACATGCACTACAGACCTTCCATAGAAAGCTGTGTAATAGAACACTGCAATTATCCAGCCACGATATTAATACGATAACAAAGAAGGAACATTCCCCAATAACTGAAACCACAAAGTAACTCCAAGAAGAAAAAACTGTGACAGGATCCAAACTTCAATATGGTTTTATTGAAGTTTGGATCCTGTCACAGTTTTTTCTTCTTGGAGTTACTTTGTGGTTTCAGTCATTGGGGAATTGTCTGGACTCCTTGAAATGTTTGTGAAAGAAGGAACATTACCAAGAAGAAGAAGAAGATGGTGAGTCTGTCAGTTTTTTGAAATAATGCCAAACTGATTTAGCTCTTTTCAGAATCTGAGATAAATAGTGGAGATTGCAACCCAATATCACTTACAGCCTCTTTACAGTTTCCAACATCTGAAGCAGGTCTCTATCTAGGGAAATAATCATAAATGGAAACAAATATGTTATTCAGGCAGCAGTATGGCTATATGACAAACACCCACATCTTGTTAATGTATAGTTTTAGATGCTGAGAATTATCCAATTCAAAATCATCAAAATGTAATTGTTCCACACTGAAACAAATTTTTAAGTGTTTTTAGTAATTTGATAATCATGTTTTTTTTTCAGTAAAGCATTTCTGCATGAGACCAGCTGGGTTGCATAAATTTGCCACAATCCCTAAGAGATTAGATGGTTGGTTTTCTGCTGGAGTCATTCCTTTGGTCATAAAGCTAGAATTTTGTGCTGTATTATTGTTAGTAAGCAGATACATGCTTATCCAGATGTAGTCTGGCGTTTAGCTTTCTTAAACAGAGTTCCACTGCCACTTCCATTTTTTCATACCTTCTGCCTGCTCTCTGCAATTACAAAAGGACCAATCATATCAAAGAACAAAGGTGGAGATTCAATAAAGCCTACACAGCCCACTAATATCATGTGCACATCGCAATAGTGCACTGTTTTGTATTCAGTAAGCAGCTCTGTAGAGCCACGCAAACATGGTAAACATCGTGGCATACTAATTACAGCATTAGAATATTAGCTATAGGATCTTTCCAGAGACCAACAGGGGATCTTCCAGAGACCAAGAGGGAAAATGCTGGGGTATGTCACAGACATCAGCATCTAGGATTCTACATCAATTCCTGAATGCTATGATACAACTTTCCAGTGACTACATATATTTTCCCCATACACCTGAGGACAGAGCCACAATTATGCAGGAATTCTATCCTGAAGCACAGTACCCTAAAGTCTTGGGTGCTATAGGGTGTACACACATTGAAATCAAAGCAGTTCCTGGAGAACAGGTAAGGGTGTACACGAGTAGAAAGGGCTTCCACTCCATTAACTGCCTGGTTGTGTGTAAAGCCAAGGGAATCATCCTGAATGTGTGGGCTGGCACCCCAGGCAATTACCATGACTCACATATCTGGCACAACTCTTAACTGTATCAGATGTTTTCTAGGGGGGATATCCCACAGGGTCATTCACTGGGGGATGCAGGTTATGTACTCAAACCATGGCTGATGATGCCCATCAGAAATGAGTACACAGCAACTGAGGAATGCTATAATGAAGAACATGCTCAAACAAAAGTATCACAGAGTGCGTGTTTGGGCTGCTTAAGTCACAGTTCTGGTGTTTGGATACAATCCTCATACATGTGCTGAAATTTTCACCATCTGTGCCATGCTTCACAATATTATTCTGAGAAAACAGCTTCAGCAGGAACACCAAGGGGAAGGACCACACATCCCACCACAACTGGCATGATCACCATCGCTACATGCAGGTGAGGAGTCAGAGGGGGAACTACCAGCCACTGTGAGTGTAGGCAGATGTAAGACTGCTCAATATGCAGTCACACTGGCCAAGAGGAAATGGACAGTATGTACGCTCATCATCTAAGGGGCTAAAACCTTCATCTTAAACACATACATACAGTTACATTGATGCCAGGCAATGCTCACAACCTGCAATTACCCATGTAATGGCTGTGTACTGCTAGCATCAGAGAGGCAGACTCAGATTAAAACTCTTGCAACTGCTGGATTTCCAAGGTTAAGTATTGAACCTCAAAAAGAAAAATAGATGTCTAAGAACAAAAATGAAAGGCAAAGCCATGCATACTGTTACTTGCTAATGTAAGTATATGGTGGATGATTTTTACAGCAATGACATCAATATGTGACAGCACTGACTTATGTCAATGCATGTGTCCTCTTGTCAACTAATAGGCCTCATGCATTAAAGATGCACACATTCAAACATCTTAAATGTACAGATTTCCACAGAATATCCAGAGTTTGGTCTGATAGTTTTGTACTGGCAAATCATTAAAGACTGAAGTTAGAAAATAATGACACACACTTCAGTTTCAGCATATCCCTCAGAAAAATATGGTAATGCAAAACCTGTTATTCTGTCAACTTTTTACGTTTGTAAGACCAATATATTTCAAAATAGTCCTTATTTTTTGGCCTTTGTCCCACTTTTATTTATGACTTGTTCCAGCTTTGTTAGTCTAAGAGGTTGTGAGGGATATACACATTACAAAAACCTGTAAAAAAGCAGTGCAGTTTGCAACACAGCATCACAAACACGGATATACTAAGCACCAAGTCAGCTATGCACCCTGAGCATCAGACAAAAGACTTATGTATCCCTGAATCCAAAAGATAGAAAATCAAGGATATAGCACATTTATCATCATTTGCCCAGGGTGTTGTAGGGGCATGGTGGGTTGGGGGCAAGAGGCCTAGGCTGACTCAAAAGGTAGTGAGTATTTGTGAGTAAGAAAGACAGACATGCAATTATTTGGATAAATCATCAAATGGCTGCTGAGGTACAATGTGCTGTATGCCTCATGTCTGATCCATGTAACTGTTACATATGTGTGTCTGTGTGGGCACTCAAGGTGAAATGTGTCTGCGAGTGTCTGCAAGAACACAGCCCAGCTCTGTGCTAGCTCTACATCCAGGTAAGTCAAACAGGTGTGAACCATGCATGGTAGAAGTGACAGTTCATTCTCATCATCCCTGACCACGAGAAGTGGGTCTGCCAGGAGTTACACTGGCACATCCAGGCCCACTGTCAGATGCACTGCTGCTGCTACCTGAAATTGACTGATGTTTGCTGGATGCATTCTCCTCATGAGTGCACCCAGGACCATGACCCCATGGCCTACTATGTCTGGGTGTGGGCATCTCAACCTCGGATGGAGCAGTGGAAGTAGTGCCATTGCTAGGGCGTGATCAGGCATAGCCACATTGACTAACATCAGATGATATGGCTGACCTATGTTCATATGGATGCCATCCCCCTCTCAGCAGATTTTCCATTATGGACACCACCCATTCCAACATGTCATTCATCCGATCTATTGAGTCAGCAAAGCAGTGGACGCAGTGACACATTGCCAGCCTGTGCCACATCTACAAATCTAAGCATTTCCTTGGAGGCTTTATAGGAATGTGCCTGTGCCTCCAGGATGGCCTTAAACATATGTCGAGTGCCATGGAAAAACACACCAGGATCAGGCTGAGGGTGGACAGCAGGCCTCCTGGGAGCACCGCTTACAACCCTCCTGTGTGGCACCTCATCCACATGTTGGCTATGGCCAGAATCAATGGGCACTGAAGCTGCAGTAACCACACTACCCTGATCAAGTGTCTCACCCTCCACCTGTTCAATATCTGAGGGCTCACTGAAATGGGTTGGTGTAGGCCTACTGACTGGGTCTGATGGAAATACAGGAGATGACTGAATGTCAACCTCGGTGTCAGATTCAACCTCTGTACCCCCTGACTGTGCCTCTGGCCACCACTGCCAATACTCTGACAAGTGGTAAGTGTCCTCCACTTTCACTGTCAGGATCACCTCTGATAATAAGCAACAAACATGGGAAGCAATTAATACCTACACTAATACAATTTAATGTATGCTAACAAAATTAACACTGGTGCCACTATCACAGATGGTACAGCAATGCACACACACACACACACACACACACACACACACACACACACACACACACACACACACACACACACACACACACACACACACACACACACACACACACACACACACACACACACACACACACACACGCACACACACACATGCGCGCGCACACACACACACACACACACACACACACACACACACACACAAACTCCTGTTATGCACCTCACACATATGGATAAATGTATATTTCTGTCAAATGCTTATCAGTACTCAGATAAAAATGTTTGGCTTACAATGTGCAGTTGACTCTGCACTTGCTAGGGAAGATGGTCCTACAAGAAGTTAAGCAAACAGTAAGGACACCATCATTACAATACCAATAACACAGGGGCACCAATTGTTTGCCTTTATTTATTTATTTTTATTTTATTTTACATTTGTTTACTGGGAGTGTCCAGCTCGGCCAATGGCCCATTTTCAGCAGAGGTCTGTGGAGAAAAGCTCCAGCTAACAGAACTACCACAAATATATAAAAGTTTACAAAAATTATAAGAATTTACAAAAGTGAAACAAGAGAAGTAATATATAACAATATTGTGAACATCTGACAGTTTTGATAACAAGAATATGTTTAGGTGTAAATACTTAGAAATGGTAAGACATAATGTTTAAACAACAATTGCAACAATATCGAAAAACAGGAAAATGTATAGTTATAAACACTTATTAACACATTTTTATATAAAATGGGGGTTGGTATAAGGTTTGAGAGAGCATGGGAAAGAAGTTTGAAAATGTCATTAACAATTTTAACTGAAACTTGGCTAACACATCCACCAAAAACCCATGTATAATGAACCAGCATGCGTTGTATACTGCATCAATTTATAAATAGGGTTCCCCCCAAAAAAATAATTAAAACAACTTAGTTATTACTTTTAATATTCTACTATACAAGAAAATGTTAAAAAATGGCATATGTAAGCATACCTGGATGCTCATCCAGGGACATATATTTCCTTCCTGAAACAGCAACACCAACATCAATCACATGCTATTGTGCACTTTCCACTGAACTCTCTGGATCCCTGACAGTGGACAGGAACTCTTCAATTGGTGTCAGTGGTGGATCTGTAGCAGGCACTCCCCCTGTTGCCAGTTGTCCATGTGCCAGTGGAGTTGCACTCCTCTGGGCTGATGAAATCATATCCAATGGCCCTGTGATGCACCTGATCATAAGTCCTGCTGAACCCCCTTATGGCATTGATTTTGTTCACTATCTGGTTTCAAATCTGCATTCTTCCAGATATGTCCCCACATCCTCTCTCAAGCAGAAAGGTACCATATCGCCTAAATGCTTGGACAATTACATCATTCTCAATCACTGAAGGGGTGGTTTGTGGGGACTGAGACGCTTGGGTTCCATAATCCTAGATGACATAAAACAAAAAAGAAGGATACTACACATAAATAAAAGTCCTGCTTATTTATATATATATATATATATATATATATATATATATATATATATATATACATAAATAAATGTCCTGCTTATTTATATATATATATATATATATATATATATATATATATATATATATATATACATACATATAGTTTATTGTTTTTTCAATATTATATACTGGAGAAACTTAAAACCTCACATTTTAAAATATAAAAGGTTATGTGGTTGTAACATATCACAGTCACACACAAACCAAGGTTTGATCCATAAAATAAATAAATCATCTATAAAACATTTATAAACTGGTATATGTTTAAAAATTCTGTATTAAATATATACTTCTTTTCTCAGCCTATCATTAAAATATTGGCATAGCTGGGGCCATTGCAGCTCCCATCGCCACCCCATTTATCTGTCTATAAATATCATTATCAGATTCAAAAAAGTTATAAGCTAAAATAACATCAGGAATTTCTGTGAACAACCTAATTTGTTCCTCAGAAAAACAACTTGAATACATTTCTCTATTGACTATTTCTAATCCTTCATCATTTGGTATCACTGTATATAAAGATACTACATCAGCTTCACCAAAAACATTGAACCATCTACTGATACCCCAGAAATACACTTACAAAAATCAAAAGACTCTTTAATATAAAAATCACTTCTCCCTGCTAACAATTGCAAATGCTTATCTATATACACTGTCATAGACTCAGTTTTACTCCCCCATTGGCTACTATTGGTCTAAAAGTAGGTTCATCTAAACTCTTATGTATCTTAGGTAGTCCAAAAACCTGCCTATTTTAGGCTTCCAAATCATAAATTATTCAGCAGTATCCAAACTAATTAATGAGCCCTTATAATAGTCACTCCTCTGTAAAAGAGTCTATCATATTATGTACACTTCTTACTTCTGACCAGTTTGCTTTTTTATAAAACTTATCATCCTACAGCATAGCTTTAATTTTATTACGATAGTAATTAACATCTAAAATTACTATAGCATTACCTTTGTTGGCCTTAGTAATATACAAACTTGTATTTTGCTTCAATTCCATAACGGCTTGCTTTTCTTTCACAGTCATAAAAAGGAGGACTTGCTTTACTTTTCAGCAAATTCCTCATATCATTTTCACATGTGACTAAAAATGCTTCTAACTAGGGTTTTTAAGGGGGATTAAAAGCACATGGCTTTTTAAATATTTTACAGTCAGCATCATTTTCACCATTATAAAAACATTTTAAATTAGGCTTCCCTACATATTCTTTCGAAGAATTAATTGAAGAAATCAAATCAGCTCTCGCTGAGGGCACAGAAAATAACCCTTTACTTAATGCCTTTAGAGATTCCAAATCCAACACCATATCAAATAAATTCACTACTTTAAAAAAATTATTTACAGTACCTTTATGAGAAGACATAATTCTCATCTCTTCCAATACTGGTTGCTCACAAAGTTCTTTGTCCATTGGAAGCATTTTTGTTCTTACTTACTTTGTTATTGCTTTTGTACCAAAACTTCTTTCCTTTCTGATTTACATTTCGGCTCTGTAGTGTTTGAACGGACACTTGCACCAATGTTCTTTTCCCAGTTCCTTTATTCTGATGATCCGCATAAAAATTGACTGCTGACCTTTCTCATTAACAATCCCATGATAAATGGTAAATAGAGTGCTAGGCCCTGCAGCCTTCAGTTCTACTATATCCTCCCATACCCTTATTACCTTAGTTTCTTTCCTTTGTAGATTTTCCAAAAGCTGATGTGGCCAGAGTCCTATATGGTCTCCATAACTGCATACAGAACTCCAGAATGACATGCATGCATGTGAATCTTTGATGCATTCAGATGAAATGACACCAAGATTTTATTAGCATGAAACTATTTCTAAAAATAGTTACTAGCTCCATTGCTAGGTCCCATGAAGAAATTCTAGGGTTCTAAGAAGTAAAAGAGTTATTTCTGTACCATTCTATGATTGACTAGGGATGAATACTTGTCAATAGTTTGCAAGTAGGTTAAGTGGCTCACCACTTTGCACAAAGGTAATACTAACAATTTTTTTTAGGTATATTGCCCTCTAGGACAAAATAAGCAAATACCAAATTATTAGGAAGAGTTAGCTTTCATTACAGACAGTCTGCCTAAGCAAAGCCTTCTTGTTTTAATTTGGAGAAAGGTCAAATCTGTTTATCCACTTGGCCTTAAGAAACTTTATGTGAAAGGAATGAGCCGATTTCCTTACTGAAGGCTGATGAATTTCAAAATGTTCTAATAATAAGATTTCATAACTGACCGTATCCATTTTATTTATTAAATATGGCAACCTAACATCTCTCCTCTGTCAAACGTGAGAAAGCAAATCATATCAATCAGAAATAAGATATGTTTTTAACTTTCTAAGCAACAATTAAGCAATTCATTATTAACACGAGGTACAAATAAATTTGTGTCTTTTCCCAATTATAGTTTAATTTACATTGCATTTCATTACATTGACTCGAGAAAAGAAAAAGAAAAGCTATGCATCTAGTCTGCAGTGTTCTGCAAGTAAATTCAGGGCTTTTCACTCAAGTCTGACTTAAATTATATTAAATGACATTGAAGAAAGAAAAAGACACGTTATCTTTCTAGTAAGCACTGTTTGGGTAGCTAGTACATTTCTGTGGCCCTTCTATGCTTTTCCTTTTAATGAATCAGCTATCTCAGTTTCATGAAGAATTTTCTTACAGTCATCTTCCAGCTCAAGTAACCTGTTCATGAAATAAGTTTAAACTTATATTCTAATATTCAGGTTGAAGTGTGCTTAATCTCACGGGCATACCACCTCATTTGGCCATTCTTATCTCCCACCACTTGAGTTGGGTGCCACTATGCTCATATCTTGTACCTTCTTTATCAACCGTTCTGAATGCAAATAGTTCTCATAACATCCCTCCATACCCCCTTATCTCTGATCTCTTTACTACTCTGAAAATCGTTCTTTACTCCTTCTTGAGTAGCTTGATACCCTTACCTATGCATTGATGGCACATCTGAGTGCTCAATCTGTGGCATGTCCAGATTTCTGAAAGGATAATATAATTTTCTTCTCCTAGAGTATTTTAAACTAAGGATGTAATATGTCATAGTATTGGCTTTGAGTGAGGCTTTCTCATTTTGTATCTGGTAGATCATCTCTGCTGTTCATACCACACCATGGTCTTTTTCCTGATCTGTGCTTTTTAAAGTTACTCAGCTAAACTTGTATTACACTTTAGGGATTATTGGATTCCTAGTGAAGTACTTTGCATTTCCCTCTTATAAGTCTTAGATCTTTTGATAGCATTACCTTAACTATTACTCTTTGCTTCCTACCACCTATCAACCTTTCTATGCATTTGGTCAACTTTTCTCATACTCCAGCTCACTGAAGTTTGCCTTATCATTTTCCTATGATAGACTGATTTAGACATTTTACTGAAGCCGAGATATAACAATAACATCAACCATTTTCCTTTCTCGAGATACAACATAATGCAATCATTAATTTGAATAACACTAAACTGAGGTGATCTGCTTTCCACAAACTCATGTTGGTTTGTTCCACAAAACTAACTTTTTTCTGACCATCCTCTCCATGATTTCCTCTACCACTAAAGTCAGAATTATAGGTTTGCGGCATCACTGGTCAGTGTAGTGTATGGTATATATAGCTTTACATATGTTAATGACTTGCTACAAGGAACAGCACTTCATGCTGTACACATCTTTCTTAGAAGGCTATCTAAATAAACACATCAAAGAGGATAGACGTTAATCCACAGTGTCTGTGTTTTCAGAGCAAAATATCAGTGCATTACATAGTGTTAGAAGTAAAAAATATATCACCTGAAGTGAAGAAACATATTTGGTTTTAGGAGATTTTGTGTTTAAAAGTACACAAGTATAATTTTCAGTTAGAAAAATGTTCCAGCTGCAACTTCTCAGAATTCCTTCACCGTAAGGTAATTTAACAGATAACTGGAAACACTAGAACCAGAAATTCAACTTATTCCTCATTATTGTAGAGTAGCCAAGAGAGGTGAAAAGGTATGTGACATTTCTGCATGCTACTGTAAAAAATCCTTGAAGGAATTGTATTCTTTTACTTTTCTTGAAGAGAGGAAAGATAAAATACCAGCAATTAGAGAGATGTTTAAGAATTGTGAGCCAAAGCAGAACTTGCCACTTATCTACAATTTGCTCTTTACAAGGACATAAGCTACTGCAGAGACTTTAGGAGTTTATTACTAAGGTAAAGATTCAAGTAAAGACTGCCTTGACTACTCCTACAGATACTAAGAATCAATCCAAAGACTGTTTTGGTAAGATACCTTTTTTATTAATAAGAGACAGAATATTATGTAGTACAAGAAGTGATCAAACAAGGGACAGGGTGTCTTGAAAAGCTGATCTGAATTTATACAATGCTGTGGATGTATGCAGAACAACTGAAGTTATTAATACATATTTAAAATAAATAACTAAGGAAATGGAAGTCTGTAAGTTAAAATATATGTTGACTTAAAAGAATAATAATAAATAATAATAATAAATAATAATAAATAAAATGAGGATGTGTTGTACCAGTAAATGAATAAAGAAAGAGAGCCATGAGGTGCCCAGAAAATATGACAAGAGTTGAAATTCAAATTTTATATACTAGATGTGGCTATAGGTATGAGAAAAAATAATTGCTCTGCATTTAACAATTTTGAAACTTGCTGTGGTAGCGTTGTTGCCTCATAGTAAGACGTTGTCCTGTTCGATTCTCAGCTAAAGCATCTTCTGTGAGGAGACATGCGTGAATGGGCATAACTTCGTTGAAGGTTGTACGTTAGGGCTGGCAACTCAGTACGTAAAAATCTACTGCCAATCATTAGCTGACCGGAGTTCCACTGTGGCGACCCCTAACCGGGAAAAGCCGAAAGATACAACAACATGTACTAGAAAGAACCACTTTGCAAATATGTGTAAAACAAAAAAGAATTAGATAAAAACAAGTCATGCTGCTGAACAGTAAACTTAGAACAAAATATTTCTTGGTGCTATTAAAATGAAAATGTTGATACAGCTATACCTGGAATGCATTAGGGGTGTGGAGACAGGAATGCAAATAAAATTGCTGGCAATAAATACTGAGAATTAATAAAATAAATGTTAATTTTACTAGACCCATGCACAGTATAATTTTTTGGGTTATATTTTTTAAGTATTGCATTAAATACAGAGAAAAGGGCGGCCACGGTGGTGCAGCGGTTAGCGTTTCTGCCTCATAGCAAGAGGTTCTCTGGTTCGATTCTCAGCTGGGGTGCCTTCTGTGTGGAGTCTGCATGTCCTCCCTTTGGTTGCATGGGTTTCCTCTGGGTGCTCCGGTTTCCTCCCACATCCCAAAGACATGCTGTAGGTGGATTGGATACTCTAAATTGGCCCTAGGTGTGAGTATATGCATGTGTGTGCCTTCTGTGGAAGGTTGGGTGCCGGGCTTGCAACTCAGCACCATAAAACTCCACTGCCAATCATGAGCGGACAGGTGATCTGGTGTGGTGACCCCTAACCAGGAAAAGCCGAATGAAGAATCAGAAGATTAAATACAGAGAAAAAATAGTGTTCACGTTGTTAACATATTTGTCATTGTATCAAACATCGTTGTCATGGATATAAAAATAAGAAGCACAAGATTCTGTTTCTTGTGGTTGCCCATGACGTAAATTCTCTGAGTATTGTAGGTTGCCAGGTTTATGTGAAGTTAATAAGGGATAAACAAATTCACATTGTGAAAGCAGATTACTGTTGCAGGGCCATAGAAATGACATTCCCCACAATAATGTTGATTTACTTGCAGGCTTAGGAAATTTTCCCATAAGCTATCGTATACAAAAATAAAATGTGATGCCATGCCAGTAATACATCGTACCAAAACAAAAAAATACCATTAGGTCTCAAATGTACAATAGAGCAGGAAGAGAAGCAAAATGAAGGTTGGGAATCACTTTGAGGGAATTAAAGCCCAAAGAGTAGTATAGTCACTATTGTAAAGTAAAACAAGATTCACATTTATTTTTATTTTAAACGCCTTTACTAAATTAGTACTTAAGACATAGGTACACATATATCAATAGAAAAGAAAACAAACCATATTAACATTTTTTCATTTGCATACATTATATGTAGTTGTTCTTTCTTTATAACAACTGTCATTCAGTCCAACATTGCATGAATTACTGAATTCCTGCTTACCCTAAACCTCATTCATCTTCCTGAACATTGTTTTGCATGCACTTTTCCCACAAATTCAGTGTATTTCTTTGTAATTTGTTCCTTCCTTTTTCTAAAGATTCAATTTCCAGTTCCTTTGTTTCTATTATAATATTCAATATTTCAAATACAGTTGGTTTAGGTTTTGATTTCCATTTTTTAGTAATTGTTTTTTTTTTGGGCAGGCAATAAAAGTAACCTCAGTAAGGCCTTATTATGATTAGGCAATTCAGATCCTGTGTCTCAGCTCAAATGCATAAGATTTGCCTTCATTTTATTCCATAAGATCTGAATAAAGTGATTAAAACAGAATGTAACAACTTTTTACAGTTGAGGACATCTCAAAAATGCCAAATGCTAATCCCTTTTCATTCCAGATACAAACCAGGGATTCTGGCAGATAACATTAGATAAAAGAATTCTGAACTGTATATATTTAATACGCCACTGGGAAATTAAAAGTTCCTTAGACATGTGCTTGGCATTTTATCATCACTAGATGTGTTTTAAAGAACTGTTGCACAAGAATATTAGTGTGGGGTCAGACACAGACGTATATGGCAGGAGACTAATGTAGTTGCTGTATAAATTAAAACAGCATAATTTCAAGATAAATAAGAGCAAATGTAAAGTAAGAGTAGCATATCTGAAATACAAAGGTCATATTTGAGTGTCAGGAGGATTGACACCTGCTAATGAAAAGTTGGACCATTTTTGCAAATGCCAAAGCCATAACTCCAATAGACATTACATATGTTTCTACAAATGGTACACTATCTGAGATAACTATAGCCCTAAGAAAGTGATTGGAGGTAATATATGTCCTGGGAATAGAACTGGGAACAAGCAATTGGTTATAAAATGTTGAAAAAACAAACTTGTTAAAGATGCTTCAGTTTTAAAATAGTATGTCATAAATAAGCCAGTTGTATAGAAACCAGATTTCAGTCAGAATGGCAGAAACATTGTGATTGTACAAGAGAATAAACAAGTTACCTATGGGTCAAGAGCATTTGCAGATTCATAAAATATATATCATTATAATCTCCATCATCAATCCCTCTTTTCTCATTTTCTATATGGGGTTGGGCTGTCATGTCAACTGTCACCACCTTTCTTGATTCAGAGCCACTTTCTTACCTCTTTTTCCAGTTATGCCTGACTGTCACAGGTCTTCTGTCTTACAACCCATCCATTTCTTGGCTAGACAAATTATCTTGCTTAAATGATAGGTGAAGTTAGCAGTTAAATTTCAAGTTTGTCCTCCTTCTTATTATATCACCCTATCCGAGCAGGCCCTTCAGACTGATGCTGAGGAGGCTCAGTCATGTAGTGCCATCAATCCCACTCATCACTCACCATCATCATCGTCGACTCTCATTTTCAATTTTTACACAGGATTGGGGTGTCACATCAAATGTCATCATCTGAATTCAAAGCCACTATTCTACTTTTTTCAAATGTCATTCATAAGGGTTGTTGGTCATCTTTCTTGTAATCAGTCTCTCTCTAGGCTGGATATTCTTGTCTCCTCTTGCCTTCCTCATGTCTCTGGAAAGAGCTCCCCTGCACAGAGGAAGGTGCACGGCAAAAACATGTAACAAAAAGATAAAAATAGCCAGCAACAGGTAGACTGCGAGTAATAATAGAATTTAATGGTATAAAGACTGCATCAAGCAGACCGGTTTCAGCCTGGATTTAACCTGGCCTTCTTCAGTGTTATCAAAAAACAGAATTACATAACAAAAGCCTTTAAATGATAAAAGGTAAATGAGAAAATGAACATGATTGGCTGACAAAAAGCATCATCATAAATATTCAGTAAGCCCTGGATTAAACAGAGCACCAAGTTTAGTAATCCATTTCTTCTCTTTGATATTAAGTTTATTGTGCCAACCAGATTTGTGAGTGCGATCCCCAATAATCTTGTCAATAATAATAAAATGAAATTTAGCTGCCTGATGTTTCAGTGTGTGTTTATATAAAGCATTACTTAGTCTTTTACATTTAATGTCGCTCAAATGCTCTGACAAACGTAGCTTAAATGGACGGGAGGTCTGACCGATATAAAATGAATGACAGCTGCAACTTGCCATGTATATAACCCAATCCGTGTTACAATTAGCAAATAATTTTATGTCATAAACTGTACTACTATTTCGGCTGGTAAATTCTTTAGATCTCAAAATGTATTTACAATTATTACAATGGCCGCAAGGAAAACAGCCAGTAAGTTTATCACCCAATATAGTAGTTTGATAAAGCTGAGGTAACATGGAATCAGAGTGGTGCTTATAGTGATTAAAGTGAGCCCCTAAGTTTTTTTCCTTTCCTGAAGGAAAATGAGCAAACATTAGGAATCAAGGTGTTTAAAACAGCATCCGCCTTCAATATATTCCAATTGTCATTTACAATATCCATGAACCTATTGGTATTTCTACCAAACGTAGTAGTAAGACGTAATATATTTAAAGACAAAGGTTAATCTTTATATGTCAATAAGTCCTGTCTGATGAGACCCAATGCATGATTCTGTGCCATAGTGACATAGCCCAAACTATAACCCCTATCGATGAATCTATCATGTAAATCCTGGCAATGATGTTTGAAACTATCCTCATCCGAACAATTGCGCCTAATTCTAATAAATTGTGATTTAGGAATGTTCCTGGCAATATGTTTTGGATGATAGCTGGAGGCGTGGAGTAGGGTGTTATATTGTGGGAACTTCCTATATACCTCTGTGTTCAAGGTATTATCCTCTTTTCTGGAAATCAAAACATCAAGAAAGGTGATACGGTCTCAATCATAAGTAATCATGAAATTAATTCCCCATTTATTATCATTTAGATATCCCATAAATTCATTGAGATATTTAATATCAGATCTCCACACCATCCAACAATCATCCAAATACCTCCGCCAGATGTCAATTTCAGGCAAAAACAAATTATGGGTATCATCATGAATCAAGATTTCTTCAATGTATGCCATGAATACATTGGCATAAATGGGGGCAAAAGATGCCCCCATAGCAGTTCCCTTAATCTGAAGGTAACATTCCTTATCATAGAAAAACACATTTTTTGTAAGCACATGTTCGGTAAGATTAATTAAAAAGGTGTTGAAGCCAGGTTGATACATATTAGCTTTATACAGCCAGTATTCAATCGCATCCAAACCCGCCCAATGAGGAATATTGGTGTATAATGAACTAACATCTAATGTGCATAGCCACCAGTTTTCCTCAATTTGCATATCATTAATAATACTTAGAAATTGAGTAGTATCTTGGATCCTAGATCTTACCCAAGAGAGCAAAGGTTTGAGATGTCTAGTTAAAAATACAGATAGGGGCTCAGTTAATGATCCAATGCCAGACACAATGGGTCTACCTGGTGGATGTAAAAAATTTTTGTGTATCTTAGGTAAAAAATAAATAAACTGTCTGACTGAATCAGTAATAGTCAGATATTTAACAGTTTTAGATGTTATAATACCATTGTCCAGTGCAGAACATAAGAAACTGTCAATTTGTTGTTTAAACATAAAGGTGGGGTCAAGTGGCATTTTGGTGTAATACCTGGCATCATCCAATTGCTTGTGTGCCTCGATATCATAATCAGTCCAATTCATCACAACCACTGCCCCACCTTTATCAGCATTAACTATCACCAGTTCCTTGTTCTGCACAAGCTCATTCAAACAAGATAAGTCAGACTCAGACATATTATTCGACATAGGTGGACATGTATTAGACACAAAATGTAAATCACTAAGTACACTACGTAAGAACAGATTAACAGAAGGATGCATGGGTGGTATAAAGGAGGAGGCATGATATTTGAAATCATCCAAAGTCTGTTGTTCCGCCCCCTTATCCTGAAAAAATTATTTAAGGTTAATCAATCTACAAAATGTAAATAGATCCTGGGCAAAAGTGTCCTCTGATACAAAAAAAAAAAACAGGTATAAAAAATAAACCTTTATTGAGCAAAGATATTTGTTCTGGGGTTAATACAGTATTGGAGATGTTACAGACATTATTAACAACAACAGAATTTACTTGTTCGTTATTACTTCCATGAGGTTCTGTAGACTTGTAACTCTTTTTGTGTTTTCTACCCCCCCCCCCCCCCCGGTGTGATCTAAAGGGGATGTGTAGTTTTTGCGTTTAGGAGTCGGAGACTCCATGGTGTGCTGTGTTTCAGTGTCCGTGCCAGATGATGTCTCATAATCAGTAGTGTCATTCTGATTGCCACGTCCTTTAAGAATGGAACGTGGACGTTTCCTTTTAGAATTTGGAGTATTACTACTATGCATATCCTGAAACCTTACATGTCTGGTGTACTTAAAGGGTTGTCCCCTCTCATAATCAGTTAGATCATGAGAAAATTTTTTAAGTTTCCTTTCTTTAAGCTGAGCATCAAAATTCAGCAAGTCTGAACTAAGTTTAGATAGTAATGCAGGAAAAAATATTTCATCCTGGTATTGATTACAATCTTCAATAAGTTGTATCACCTCATGTCTCTCCCAAATCTTCTTCACCAAATTATCTTCTGCTCTCCTGCACATGTGCCAGAACCACCATAATCTGTTCTCTTCGACCTTTAATACAATTGGAGCTACTTGGGCTTCTGCTCTGATGAAATCATTTCTTTGTCATTCCCACAGTGTGCATCCTACTACCTGTCTCAGCACTTCATCTTCATCATCTCTAGCATTCTCAACTGCTCTACCTTTACTGTCTAGGTTTCTATATTATACAGAATATGCCTGCAATCCAAGGCTCCACCTTAATAACTTGGCATTTTGCTGGCTGGATGTATATAGCCATGTTAAGGGGTTGTGGTATTTAACAACAGTGAATTTTCTTCCATACAGATAAGGCTGAAGTTTCGGCAGTGCCCACACTATGGCTAGACATTCCTTTTCTACAGCCGCATAACATTCCTCCCTGAGTTGGAGTCTGTGGCTGAGGTATGCCACTGGGTGCTCTTCTCTGTCTGAATAAACCTGGCTAAGTGAAGCCCCCACCCCAGGGTTTGAAGTACCCACTTGCATAACAAATTATTTGCTGTAATCTGGACTGGCTAACACAGGGGGTCCTCCCAAAGCTATTTTAAGCTTCTGGAATGTCTGCTCACATGATGGGGTTTATACTACCTTATCTGGCCTGTCTTTCCTTGTCAGGTCTGTGAGGGGAGCAGCTATTGTACTATAATTTGGGACAGACTTTCTATAGTACCCCTCTGTTCCTAAGAATGCCCTCACCTCCTTTTTGGTAACAGGGGCAGGCCTTTCTTGAATGACTTCCACTTTGTCATATTCTGGGCTGATCTTACCACTCCCTACTCTATGTCCGAGGTAGGAGACCTCTGCCATACCCACCTGAAAATTAATGGGCTTAGTGGTCACCCCTGGCCTTTGCAGTCTGCCCAGAACCTCCTTGACATGCGGAAGGTGCTTTTGCCAGGAATGGCTGTAGATGTCACCTGCCTGTAGCCCTGGGACATATCAGTAGTGGTCAGATATCAGTAGTGGTCAGATACTTAGCCCTTACCCAGCTTCTCTAAGCTTTCATCTGTCCCAGGCATGGGGTAGGCATCTGACCCTGTGTGACTATTTATTCTTCTGTAGTCCACACAGAACCTGGTGCTGCCATCCTTCTTTGGTACCAGCACCACTGGGGAGGCCCAGGGACTCCTGGATTACTTCCAGTTCCAATATCTCCTGTATCTTCTCCCTCAGAGTCTGCCTGACTCAGTCAGGCACCCTGTAAGGGGCCTGCTTGATAGGTCTTTGGGTCCCTGTATCCACATGGTGCTGTACCAGGGGGGGTGCACCCTGGATTCCCTGTGAACATGTCTCCAAACTACTGTAGCACTGCTTGGATTTCTCTAACCTGGGTAGGGGATAGCCGCTGGGACATTGCTACCCCTTTAACTGAGGTGTCAGATTGAGCCTCAATGAGGAAATCAGTCACCAGATCCCCCTCAGAATCCTCCTGCCATCCACTGAAAATACTCAGCACAAGGGCCTCCCTATCATGGTAAGGCTTCATCATGTTAACATGATACAATTTTTACCCTCGCCTCCTGCCTAGCAGTACTACCATGTAGTTAACATCACTGACCTTCCTTACCACTTTGAAGAGTCCCACCCAAGCTGCCTGCAGCTTATTGTGTCTGACAGGAATGAGCACCCTAACCTGCTGTCCCACAGCATATTTTCTGGCTCAAGCATTTCTGTCATACTAGATCTTTTTCTAATGTTTGGCTCCTGCCAGGTTCTGTTGGGCCAAGCCCATGAGCTCCCTAAACCTTGTCGTGTAATTTAGGACAAATGTCACAACAGATTCCTTGTGGGATTCACACTCACCCTCCCACTCATCATGAATCAAATCTAAAGGTCACCTCACCCTATGCCCATGAAGCAACACTCAAAGGGTGAAAAACCTGTTGCTTCCTGGGGTACCACTCTGTAAGCAAACAGCAGATGGGGCAAATATTTGTCCCACTCTTTCTCAAACTGGTCTGCAAATGCCTGTAGCATGGTCTTTAATGTAGAGTTTAACCCCTCCACAAGACCATTAGTCTGGGGATAGTAGGGGTGGTCTTTAGGTGCTTCACCCCACAGTACTTCCACAGACAAGCGAGCAGGTCTGACATGAAATTAGCACCTCTGGTCAGTATTTCTCTTGGGAAGCCTACCCTGCTGAAAACATCTAACAAAGCATTTGCCACCTTCTTGGCCTAGATGGAGGACAGAGCCACTGCCTCAGGGTATATAGTAGCATAATCAACTACCACCAGGATATAGTTCTTCACTGTGGAACTGGGGTACACAGAGGCCCCACAATATCCATAGCTACCCTCTGAAATGGCTCCTCAATTACAGGCAAAGGCATCAAAGGAGCTTTGACCTTGTCTCCTGTGTTAATTCTTTTTTGGCACTGCTCACAGGTCATGCAGTACCCTGTTACATCCCTGGCAATCCCAGGCCAATAAAAGTTCTACATAATATGTCTCTTGGTATGCTTTATGCCCATATGACCTGCAAAAGGAATGCCATGGGCTATGGCTAGAAGTGCCAGATGGTAGGCTCTGAGCACTACCAACTGCTGTATTACCTCACCTTCTAACCCTCCCTCAGGGGTACATAGCTAGGGAGGCACCTGATTCTCAAGGAAAAGTGGAGTCTGTATGCTTGAACAAAGGGTTAATGTGTAGAGAGTGGACCCCTCTTTTCCTTGAGAATCAGGTGCTTCCCTAGCTACCTCCCTCAAGCCTTGTAATGTAGTGTCTGAGAGCTGAGCCTGTCCCAACTCTATCTTTGTGACTTTTCACAGCTCCCCTTCCACAGGAAGTCTGGTATCTTCTGACAGCAGTGCCTCACTGTCAGCCTGGGTACTACCACTCACCTCTGCCCTTGCAGTCACCCTGTCCAAGGGAACATCATTACTTACCAGCAGCTGTGGCTCATCTTCAGCCTCACTGCTATAGGGTAGCTCCCTCCCTGAATTAGCCACATCACCAGTCCTAGCTTAGGGGGGTGTGGTGTTTCTGGGTCTCTCCCAGGCTGCAAGATCCACATGCCTGTCTCCAAGCCTGACTGCATTTCACTGCATGCACACAGGGTGCTGCATTATCAAAATCATTCCCTATCAAGACATCTGCAGGGATAGCCTTAAACACACCTATTTGCTTGCTTCCTTTTCACCCTCCTAGTCAAGTTGAACCCTGGCCAAAGGCATTTGGAATGGGGTCCCTCCTAAAGCTCGGAGTGGAATGGACTGCCCAGGGAAGTACTGCTCCTCTTTAACCAATGCAGTCTTCTCAGTGGTAATACCAGAGGCTGTGTCTCTCTTGGCAATGGCCTGTTTTCCATGCATGAAGATAGAATACAAACTCTGCTGGTAGTTTGGTACCCCTGCTGTCTCCAGACAACTTACCACTGGCATTCTGTTATTCCTACTTGCTGCCCCCCACCTTTTGTTCTCCACCTTGTCTCAATGAACATCTATATGCTACATATAGTATACAGCACAGCAAGCTCCTGCCTGGTGCCCTGCAGAGTTCTACAGCAGCAGAGAGACAAAAGAGAGACTTTGGAGTATTAAGTATCATTTTTCTGCATTTTCTTGCTGCCTTTAGATAATTCCACCCAAAACACCAATTTTCTAGAGTTTCTGTGATTTAAAAAGCTTGTTTCAGTTACATATTGTACTTATTTTACTGCCTGCACTTTCACAAAGTCGTTTTTGTGTTTAGATTACCTGTTTAACTGTTATAGGCTACACACTCAAGTGTGATAGCCATTTCTGTGCATTTAACATGTTTTTTTGATTGTAGCTGCTTTATTTTCTGAAAAAAAACCCATTAAAAAACAAAAAAAAAAATACTTGTTTTCCCACCTTTCTGAGCTAGTTTAGTCCAGCTTTCAGGTTAATGCTGAATTCAGGGCTGTGTTACAAGTTTCTGTGTTTGCCCATACCTTACTTGGATAGAAGGAAGTTTCTCTGTTCACTGTGAGAGAGGGAGATTTGAGCAGCCTATCTGTCCCTGGAGGAGTGGTTTCAGCCCAGAAGTTAGTAGTTTATTGGCCATTTTAGGCTAATTTCTATCTCTTTCATTTCCCTGCTATAAAACCCGCATTTGCAAGGTTTTTGTGTCAGTATACAGCTCAGCAAGCTCCTGCCTGGTGCCCGGCAGAGTTCTACAGCAGCAGAGAGACAAAAGAGAGACTTTGGAGTGATTAAGTATCTTTTTTCTGCATTTTCTTGCTGCCTTTAGCTAATTACGCCTAAAAACACAGATGTTCTAGAGTTTCTGTGATTTAAAAAGCTTGTTTCAGCTAGATATTGTACTTATTTTACTGTCTGCACTTTAACAAAGTCGTTTTTGTGTTTAAATTACCTGTTTACCTGTTGCAGGCTACACACTCAAGTGTGATAGCCATTTCTGTGCATTTAAAATGTTTTTTTTGATTGTATCTGTTTTATTTTCTGAAAAAAAAAACAAAACAAAAAATATTTGTTTTCCTGCCTTTCTAAGCTAGTTTAGTCCAGTTTTCAGGTTAGTGCTGAATTCAGGGCTGTGTTACAAGTTTCTGTGTTTGCCTATACCGTACTTGATAGAAGGAAGTTTCTCTGTTCACTGTGAGAGAGGGAGCTTTGAGCAGCCAATCTGTCCCTGGAGGAGTGGTTTCAGCCCAGTAATTAGATGTTTATTGGCCATTTTGGGCTAATTTTCATCTCTTTCATTTCCCTGCTTGAAAACCCGCATCAGCGGCAGCGCCGGTTAGCTAGGGTAAACTATTCCCGGCTCCACAAAGTGTACTCTTCAATTTTTCCCTTGGAACTAGACAAACTTTCAATTTAAGCACTCAAATCATTCACTTCTCATCCCTGCACTTACCCAAAACTCATAGCAAGCACTAATAAACCTTAGCACTAGACCCACCTATACTGTAGAGAAGGACAAGGCTGTACCTATCCAGGCATGTCCAAAGGGCAGTTTCAGGTGTACTCTACAGTCCAACAGGTGAATCTGGGCATTTTGAGGCAATATTGCAATTGCCTCATGTACACAGACAACCCTCTCCTCCTTCCACCAAACACTAATACATGCAAGAGATGCAATTATACAGCCAAACTGGAGGCTAAGCTCTCTCAACCCAAGACTGGACCAGGCAGTCAAGAGGAGAAGGGAAGTACGTGCATCATACCACCAGTCTCACATAGACCTATGAAACCAGCACTGGCAAAAAACACACATAAATACACAAAAAACATTTTATTATTTTATTTATTTATTTTACATTTGTTGGTTTTCAGTAGAGGAAAGCTCCCACAATAAATTTATTTATTTATTTTTATTTTTATTTTTATTTTTACATTTGTTGAATATGTCCATTTTCAGTAGAGGCCGGGAGAAAAGCTCAGGAAAAACATACAATTAATAGAGAAAAACATAAAAACATTTTTATACAGCAATATATTTATACAAACAATTAATAGAGAATAGTATAGAAGCAGTTTTATACATCAATAATTATATGATTAAGGCAGATTTATACTGCAACAAATTTAGCCTAAACATGTAAAAGTATATAAAAATAGTAGTATGTAAATACTGGAAGCAAGTCTTTAGAAGGATGTACTAGTAACACTTATTTCTATGTGAGAGAAAGGGTATAGAAGTAATCTAAGAAGATTGTAATAGAAGAAAGGTAAAAGATTAGAGTCAAGAGAATATTGATTCCATACTTTTCCGACAGAGTTAGAGAACAAGGAATCACCTTTTAGATTTAGTAATTTGCATAAGCATTTTGTTAGAGGTTTTGAGATTACTGTATGGAGAAATTGTATCTGATTAAGAAATTCTAACCAGCCTAGTTGTTTCAGATTAAGACAGTGATGAGTTCTAAAGGGGGGAGGTTGTAACACCCTGCAAATGTTATTATAGGATGTTGCTAGTTTAAGAAGAGTTGAGAGTAAATGAGTTCTAGAAAGGTTTAATTCTGTAGAGGATCCTAATTTATGGTTAACTGATTTTACTGTGGCATTAATGTGGGTATCAAAGTTGAGATTGTTATCAATTGTGATTGAGAAATAAAGGTGCATTATTAGATATGATACTAAAGTGTACGGGGTAGTCTTTTGGGTTTAAAGAGTAAAAGTTTAGTTTTGTTGGGGTTTAGTAAACCAGTTCTCTACTATATTAAAAGCTTTTTGTGTATGAGCCTGAAGTTCAGCTTGAGAGGTGGCTGCACAGACTATAGTAGAGTCGTGGAGGTCATTGATGTAGATGGAAAACAAGAGGCCTAAAATGGATCACTGTGGAACACCCTAATGTAATGGGCAAGGAGGTTTGTCTATATTTTGCCACAGACAGCCAGAGTACATGTTGTCTAGATAGGATGTGAACAATTCATTGAAAGTGGATTCAGTGAGTAGGACTTTAGATGATGAAGAAGGATTTGAAGACTGCTGAGGAGAGGATATTTTTGTTGCGGTTCTCGGTGATACAGTTAGTGAAGAAGGCAGCAAGGAAGAAGAAGAGGGGAAGGTCTAAATCCATGTTGACAGTTAGCTAGTAGGTTGTGATAGAGAAGGTGGTTCATTAGCTCATTGTGTGTCGTTAACACACTTAAATCTAATAATCGGTGAAAAGAGAAATATCACATGCTGATAATTTGACAATCCTTTGTTGAGTAGCTCAACTTGACATGGATACTTGAGAGTAGTGAAAATACTAGTTAAAAAAACTTGAGAGAAGAGAGGACTAAAAGTGTTTGTGAGACCTATAGGAATTAATCTATGGGCATAACCAGTGAGACTTAGAAATTCTCTGAGATTAATTTTGAATAGGTTGTCATGAGCCTTAGGTTGTTAATGGAATTAGCATAGAGAGTCACCACCGCCAAGTTATTAGATTTAATGGTTAATACCTGAATACTGTTTGAGGATCTTTGCTCAGTGAGGGGTTTTCCCGGTTGATTAATTAGAGTTGGCTTAATTTAAGAAGATTGGGCAGTTCTAACCAGCCAAGTTTCTTGAGGTTGATTGAGCTCATGTTTATTGAGGAAGGAAAATATCAGCAATGGTTAATTTTGCATGAGGAGTAAGAAAGTTCTTAATTCTGTACATTGAGTGTTAACTGACTTAATGGTTTTATCAAATTTAAGCTTATGGTCAATAGTAACACCTAATAGTTTGGTGTAGGAGACAGGCTCAATGATGGTGCCATTAATGGATTCCACAGAGAAGGTCCTAGAATTAGCAGGTGGGGGTTCTTGTGCTAGGGAGTGGTTGGCGGGGGAAAAATAGAAGTAACTTTGTTTTGTTGGGTTTAGTATGAGTTTCAGGTCGGAGAACCATTTTTCAACTTTGGCAAAAGATTGTTGGGTGGCTGCTTGGAGATTCTGGAGAGAAAGTTCAGAGCAGATCAGGGTAGAGTCATCTGCATATTGAATGCAGGTGGCACTGGGGATGACTGTGTGAAGATCATTTATGAGCCCTGTGGAACTCCAATGGTGTTAGGGAGCAGCAGGGTGTGGAGTAGTAGCTGGTGATTAACCATGTCTATTGACTGAGTCAACAAAGAAGAGGAGGGCAGTGGTTGTACTGTGATGGGGGCGAAAACCATGCTGGGTTTTAGACAGAAGATTATTGAGGGTGAGGTGCAGGAGTTGTTTGTCATAATTTTAGCTATTGGAGACAGTATTGCATGGGTCTATAGTTAGATGTTTTTCCAAATGGGGGATGGTAGCCTCAGTTATGGTTCTGTTAATCAAGATTGATATGGGATAGGCAATGGCATCTGAGGCTAACTGTAGATATTTTTTAATAGGGTGCGAATATAGGAGGTAGATACTGGTTGTAGGTTAAAGGAGAAAGGAGGACTGGATGGTCTCAGTAAAAAAGAGTTAAAGGTATTGGCTATTTCTTCTGAATCTTTACCAGTGAGTTTCGGGTAGTAGATTTACCAGGATGGAGGAGGGTATTAAATGGAGCCCAGACCTTCTTTGGGTTAGGCTGGTGGTGAGCCTGGAGGTGACAGAAGTACTTCTAAGCTGTTGAAATTTAATGTTGGTTTCTCTTGTTAGGTAGAGTATTTAGGATAGACCAATTGCAGGATTTTAGTTCCACTAGGAATAGTTCTGGGTTGAACTTCTTCCTATTTCTGACAAGTTTATATAAGGGTGGGTTAGTACAAGAAAGTTTGTGTTTTATAATGTAAGTGATAAGGTGGTCACTAAGGTCAGAATCCAGTCGATGGTGTGAATAGTACCAATTCTAGTTGGAGATGTAATATTTTGGGAGAAACCATATAGATTGATTCAGTGGGACCAGTCAATATTAAAGTGGCAATAAGTTCTATATTAGAGACCTTATTGATATTCAATGTGTTCCTAAACATTACAGCTATTTTTGCTTATTCTATCAATCCTTAGGATATTATAGCAGGTGGAAGAATTTCTTCATCTTCTGATAGGCACATGATGTCTAGGTTGAGATGAAAGATGAGGAGAGTTTGGGGTATTATTGAAGTTGACAGAATCTCGGTGGGTGGCTGGACCTGATTAGGTGAATGTCACCATATTGGTATACATTGTGCTGGATAAGTTAGAGTAGCGAAGGTAAGATGTACTTTATTGGGAAGGTTTGTGTGTGCGGTGAGTGTGACCCTTGGGGGGAATTGAGATGATGGAATACATAGTTTTGACCATGATAATGAGAAAGAGATAGCTTGTGGGATGGGAGGACGAGCAGGGTGGGATGGGCTAGGTATCCCTAATAAATTTAGAGTAGGGGGTGTGGAATATGGGGGGGGGGGGGGGGGTAGGAGCCCGGCGGGCAGCCGGCAGGGGCGAGCCGGCGCGGGCGGCTCCCCACCTGCACAGGGCCTTAAAGGCAGCTAGATGTGTGGTGTTGAATAGCACCTTCCCTGGTAAGGACGTGTGGCAGTATTAGGTTGCCAGTTAATATGTAAGGTACACTTATAGTATGGGTATAACTTTTAGATTAAATAGGATTTTCCGTTAATGGTGAGGATAGGCTTGTGCATTGAGAGACAAGATTTAATCCTTAGGTATGTCTGCTTTACGTTTGATAGTCATTCGCTCTTGCACAGAGGTAATTACACCATTTAACAAAAGTAAAAATCAGCTATTTCACATTGAGCATAGTCTAAGCTAAGAACATCAGTAACATTATCATTATATTTAAGCCTTAGGTATGTCTGCTTTAAAGTTAAATAGTCTGTCGCTCATTCAAAGAGGTAATTACACAACAACAGAGATAAAATGCAGAGTAAAACACAGCTTTCTCAAGTAATGCTAGTCTATACTGTCTGGTGTTGAATAGCACCTTCCTAATGCAAGGACCTGAATTCGATTAAATAGGATTTTCCGTTAATGGTGATTTTAGATTAAATAGGATTTTCCGTTAATGGTGAGGATAGGTTTGTTTTCCGTTAATGGTGAGGATAGGCTTGTGCATTAGCGTGGTAGGTAGATCTCAGAGGCTCTAAATAAAAATCTGCAAAAGCAACAGAGACCTCCAAAGCAGACATCCAAGCAACCTCCACCCCCCAACACAAACCATGAAACACATACTTCACAAAACCAGTGTGTCACACAATCACAGCCCTTTAGGCAAAATAACATATCCAACACACTAGTAATAGGTGACTCTATAGTCAGGCACACTGACGTCCCACTCACTAGGCTGAACAAGGAGAAGGTTTCTGTTAGTTGCCTGTCAGGTGCAAGGATCCACCACATAACACAAGCACTCAGGTCACTCCAGAACAAGTACAAATATGACTCTGTCATTGTCCATGTTGGTCTCTGATCATGTAGCAAAGGCTGGTATGACCCTGAGTAGCATCCTGCCCTCACCAAGAATGATACCATGGTACAGAGAAAAAATTATCAATTTCAACAATTGGCTAAGCTTCTGGTGTCATTCAAAGGGGATCCAGTGTCTGTCAGCCTGGGATGACATGCTCGACAAGCCATGCTGCTTTGCTAGAGATGGCTTGCACCTGTCACCCTTAGGCTTTCGAATACTGGCCAAGGCTCTTGCCACCCCCATAGTGCCTTTTTTGGCAAGGCTCAAATGACAAACCCACAGCCGTAAATAGCACAATTGAGGGTAATGCTACTCAATGCCAGAAGTCTAAACCTCAAAAATGCACGCACTCGAGGCACTCGTCAGTATGGAGAAAATCGATATATATGTGCAGTAACAGAAACCTGGTTTAAGGCTCCAGAGAGCACCCCAGCACTAACAGGCTACAACTCATACCATACATTTCAGCCACAAAACTCAGACCGAAATACAAAAGGCGGGGGAGTATCCATATTCATCAAGGATACCCACACCTCCACATTAGTGGCATAGCACGATGCTTCAGAGATCATCCCTGTGCAACTAACAATGGGCAAAACTGCAATTCAAATTATAGCTTGCTACAGATCACCCACCATGTCCCAGGACCCCCACTCCGCAATCCTGGAAACAGTGGGAAACATAAAGGTTCTACCAAACACCCTGATATTGGGTGATTTCAATTATCCAAACATTAACTGGGAGAACTACTCAAGTACGAACTCCCTGGCCCAACATTTCCTAGAAATTATAAACTCAAACGCTCTGGATCAATTGGTTAACACCCCCACCAGAAGTGACATATTGAACCTGGTCATCACCAACATGGGCGACTGGTGTTCCACACCGGAGGTCATCCCCTCGCTGGTTAGATCTGACCATAAACTAATCACTCTGGATATCCACATTCCGCCACCACCCCCGGTCAAAGAAACCACCATGAAAAACTTTTCAAAAGCAAACTTCACGTTACTTAAGACCGAGGTGGGAAGTTTCAAAGCCCCCATGCTAAAGGATAATGCTGTCCAAGCTGCAAAATCCTTTACTAGTGCACTCTATGGGCACCTACAAGAATGCATGGATCGTGCTATCCCAAACAAAACCAAGACTCACTCCTCCAAGAAAAGGAAACCAGTCTGGTGGACCCCTGCCATAAACAAGCTATACAATAGAAGGAGGAAACTAGTACAGAAAAGAGTAAAATCCCAAGAAGGGAAGACATCCCTGATCAGTATCAGCAAGAAACTATGTTCCCTCATAAAATCATCCAAGGCTAGCTTCAAAAGAAAAATTGCCATGGACTCCAAAGATAACCACAAGGCATTCTTTAGCTATGTCAAGAATCTAAGTGGCAATTCTCAGATCTGCTCAGAGTTAGTGCAGAATGGCACAAAATACACTGAACCAACCGATATAGCCAACATCCTGGCAGACAGGTTCAGTGCAAACTTCACCTCCCTCTCACCCACAAAAGGGCCCATAACTATACCAGAAGAATGTAGTGCCCCTGAAATCACAGACACTCAGTATACAACAGCCCTTTCCAAAGCCAAAAAAACAGCATCAAAGGGACCGGATGGTGTCCCAGGCTGCATCCTACATGAGCTCAAAGATGAACTAACCCCTCACCTAAACACACTGTTTAAACTCAACCTCTCCACAGGCTACTTACCTACAGAGTGGAGCACAGCAACGGTTATTCCGCTCCACAAAGGTGGAGCCACAACCGACCCCAGGAACTATCACCCTATAAGACTGACTAGCTTGGTCTGCAAAGCTGTGGAGCGCATCATCATGGATCTCATTAACAGAGACATTGGAAACCTCCAAACACTGGACCCAACCCAGTTCGGCTTTGTTAAGGGCAGATCATGCCTCCTAAACTGGGGGGACTTCTTTGAGAAAGTTACCAAGCCTATAGACAAGGGAAAGGTGGTCCACACAGCCTACCTAGACCTTGCAAAGGCCTTCAACACTATTCCCCACTCAGGTATTATAGACAAGCTCACCAGCCTGAACATAAACCCCTACGTCATGAGATGGGTTGCCAACTGGCTCACGGACAGAACCCACATGGTAAGAATTTCAGGAGCTAGGTCTGACTCTAAACCTGTTACAAGTGGTGTTCCCCAGGGCTCAGTCCTAGGACTCCTCCTGTTCAGCATATACTCCTCAGAGGTACAGGCAAGCACAAGAGGACTATGGCTCACCAAGTTCGCAGACGACTGCAAACTAGGGGCTATAATTGACTCTCCAGCTGACACAAACATCCTCCAAAATGGTCTCACTGAGACAGATACCTGGTGTCAAAACCATGGTCTCAAGCTAAATGCCAAAATGGAAAAAACAAAGTACCCACAAGCTACCACATAGGTGGTAGCCCCCTAAATACAGAAGATGTAATAAGGGATCTGGGGACCCAAGTAGATAGTAACAACTACTTTGATAATCACATTGCCAAAGTGGTTAGAAAATCTTTTTATGTGGCCCACCTAATCACAAAAGGGTTTGTATCCAGATCAAAAGAGGTCATTAGGCCACTCTACACATCACTCATCAGACCCATCATAGAGTAAAATGACCCACTTGGGATGGTGGCCTAATGGTTAAGGTTTTTGCCTTACAAACACAAGGTGCAGGGTTTGAGTCTCACAAGGGATAATTGGCTAGGCTTAAAATGGCTCACAAGGGCAGTTAGCTTAGTACCAATCTATGAACCTATGAACCTATGAACCTAAGACACCTGCAACAACTGGAAAGACCACAGAAGTTCCTCACCAAGAGGATCACTGGTCTCAAGCAGATGCCTTATGCAACTCGACTGAAGAAACTCCAGCTGTACTCAGTTGCATACCGCCTACTCAGAGGTGACCTCTGCCTGACATACAAGGCCATGTCCAACCCAGAATTGATGGACATGCTCCACCTAAAAAAAAACATATCCCCTCGAGCAACACGCTCCAGGGATCTACACCTCACCACAACAATAAATAGGACATGCTGGAGGGATAGATTCCTGTCCCAGAGACTTCCCATGCTCTGGAACAAGATTCCAATCTACATTAGGCAGAGCTCCTCGCTAACCCTCTTCAAGAGAAACCTTGACGAGTGGATGGGAAACAGAAAGTTTACCCCAGGGATCACTTCAATGACTCTGCTGGACAGAGGCACAGGGAACTAATCTAAGGGGGTGGCGAAAGCCAACACATTCCATCTAGGCTTATAAATGCCTTTGGGCAGATAGCCTACTACCAACCTATGAACCTATCAACATGGCCCCACTAGTTACATTTAAAACATTTAATCCTTGATCCTGGATCTCTGATGATTCTAATTCTGTTTCTCCTTTTCTTCAGCTTCTTAATGCCGCAGTATCTCTGCTGATTCTAATTCCAAATTTTTGACCTCCAGTTCGAGCCATTTTAACTCCAGATGGACTTTTAAGTCCTCCGAGGAAAAGTTGAACTTACCTATTTCTGAGGGCTGAAAATTCTCATCACCAGGCTGGTTATCCTCCTGGATGCTGGTCTGAGCTGTGACTAAGGGTCAAATCATTTCCTCTTTAGTCAGTTTGGCATACGCCAGTCCTTTGGCTTTGCACATCTTGGACAACTGGCACTTTTTCAGCTTGCCATAATACTTTGCTGACATCTTTGCCTGCTCCTCTTGACTACTAAACTAGACTAACAACAACAACAGCAACAAATAAGTAGAATTGTTGTGAAATGAAACTCTGAATGTTTGCCTTGTGGCTGCTTGAGAGTATACCTTTAGTAACAACTGCTCACAGGCTACAGAAGTTCAATATCCATACCACTGCTCACCAATATGTGACATCCCTACACTGGGCCAGTAATCAAGGAGTCTGAATCCTCACCACTGATGCTGGAGATGGAAGTTCACTTGAAATACAAATGGATACACTCCAGATGCAGCTCTCTGTACCAAATACAATTTTCTTTAAGAGCACACAGGGAACACAGTCAGCCCTGGGTCTGGATTTATTTATATCTGTCTCCCTGCAGGGCTCTGGTAAGGCTTCCCACTGGCACAGCTACATAGTTAAGTCCTCAGTGGAGGTTCCAAGCCAAGTCCTCAAACACCCTCTCTGTGAAACCAGTGCTTTATGTCCCTTCTCCAAGTAGCTAACACACGCACACACACACACACACACACACACACACACACACACACACACACACACACACACACACACACACACACACACACACACACACACACACACACACACACACACACACACACACACACACACACACACAAACACGCACACACACACACACACACACACACACACACACACACACACACACACACACACACACACACACACACACACACACACACACACACACACACACACCTTGGAAAAGCTGGCACAGATTTACCTGCTGTGCCCCCTCTTGCCCAGAGTAAAAGGTAGTTATCACTGCCACCAGACATTCCACAGTCAGATATTCTAAGGCTCTTAACAAAGGGTGTCCAGTAATACTGTGCAATATTAATACTAATACAAATGGTAGTAGCTGACCAAAATAGCTGGGCCTTCAGGAGTGGCTCATCTAGTGTCACCAAATAAATATAAGCACTCTCAAAGGTTAAATACTTTCTAAAAGGACCAGCCACAATTAAAGTTTTAAATATATTTAATAATAAATAATAAAAGATCATGAAAATACTGAATATATATTTACAGTAAACCACAGAGTTCAAATCACAGGAAAGATTCATCCCTTTACCCTGATCCTGGGTGACTTTAACTATCTAACCCTATATTGGAAGAACTACTCATACCAAAACACTAACGCCCAGATATGCCTTGGACCAGCTGGTTGACACCCCCACAAGAGATGATAATATCTTGGACTTGGTATTAATCAACATGAGTAACCACTGCAGCATCCTCCCAGTGTCATCCTCCCTGGTAAGATGGTAAGATCCAACCACAAAGTGGTCACTTTTAAAGTCACTTTCTCCCAACCCCCCCCAACCCAGCTAGGGCTAAACAAAATACCTCTCCAAAGCTGATTATAACCTCCCAAGAGAAGGTATAAACAGCTTTGCAGTCCCTCCCCTCTGCAGCAACTGACACAAATGTCCAAACCTATGCCAAAGTACTATACAAGCATTTATATAGCTGCATGGAATTAGGAATAACCAACAGGACAAAATCCTCCTCCTCAAGGAACAAGAAACCTTGTCTGGTGGACATCTGCAATAAATAAACTATAATAAAAGGAAAAAATTGCTATCCAGGATGAAGAAGGAGCAGGTGCCTAACTGAAAGCAATCTATCCTTAGACTGAACAAGCAAATAAGAGCACTAGTGAAATCTTCCAAAGCAAACTTTGAGTCCAAACTGGACACATCTACTAAAGACAGCCATAAGACCTTCTTCACATATGTCCACAATCTCAAAAGAAGCACTCAGATCTGCTCAGAACTGGTGGTGAAGGACACCACATACACAAATGCCATAGATATAGTCAATCTGCTAGCAGATCGGTTTAGAGAAAATTTCACCCATGTGTCCCCCATCAGTAAAACAGGACATCCCCAGCTCCTGCCCCCCTCCCCTTATCTTTAAGGAGCAAGTCATCACTGCCCTCTCAAATGCAAAAAATACAGCCTCCATGGGACCCGATAACATCCCAAGCTGCATCCTACATGAACTCAGGCAGGAACTTGCAGCACCATTAGGCATTCTATTGAACCAAAACCTGAGTACCAGCTTTATCCCAGCTGAGTGGAGGACATTCACTGTCATCCCTTTGCACAAAGGTGGAGCATCCACTGATCCAGGAAATTATAGACCCATTAGCATAACTAGCCCGATCTGCAAGGCCATGTAATGGATTATCATGTACCTCATTAACAAGGACATTGGCAACCTCCAAACACTCGATCCCACACAGTTTGGTTTTGTCAAGGAGAGGTTATGCCTGTTAAACTTGATTGAGTTCTTTGAGAGAGTCACCAAAGCCATGGATGAGGGGAAGATAGTGCACACCACCTACCTTGACCTGACCAAAGCCTTTGATACTGTTCTCCACTTGGTATAATAGATAAAGTCTCTCAACTAGACATCAATCCATATGTTACCAGATGGGTAGCAAACTGGCTTACTGATAGAACCCACCTAGTCAAAATAAGGGAAGCCACCTCAAGCTGTAGACCCATGTAATGAGCAGCATACTCCAGGTATTGGTCCTGGGGCCTCTGTTGTTTGGGATATACTTTTCTGAGGTGCAGGCCAAAACCAGTGGGCTATGGCCAACTAGATCTGCAGATGACTGCAAGCTGAGCACTGTCATCAATTCCCCCTAGTGAAGTGGACATCCTCCAAGAGGGTCTCACCCAAACAAATGACTGGTGCCAGAAACATAGCCTCAAACTGAATGCAAAAAAATGCATCATCATCCCCTTTGGGGAGAGTGACGTCCCCACAAATGATCACTTTGATAGCAAGGTCCTAAGCATGCAGTCAGTATGAGGGACTTGGGCACCCAGGTTGATAGCAACCTGACTTTTGACCACCATTTTGCCTCTATTGTATGGAAGGCTTTCTACATGGCCCACCTCATTAGGAAGAGTATCTTATTCAGAGACAAGGAGGTCATAACATCTTTGTATTCTTCCCCTATAGGACCCATTATTGAGTACAACACCCCTTTCAGCATGTACTTCACAAAGCACATGCAGCAGCTGTGGAGACCATAGAGGTTCCTCACCAGGAAAATCCAGGGCGTAAGACATCTATCCTTCACAGATAATCTAAAATCCCTGTCCCTCTACTCAGTCTCTTATACAGACTCCTCAGAGGTGACCTCTGTCTAGCATACAAAGCAATCTCAGACTCCACCTTGATGGGACTGCTGCATATCCACAGTTCAGGTTCCACTCGAGTAACATGCATGTGCGACCTCAGCCTGGTCTGTGACATCAATAGGACTTATTGGTGGGACAGAATTGTGCCCCAGAGACTCCCCCTTCGGTAGAATAATCTCCCTCTCCATGTCAAGCAGAGTACCTCATTATCCCTTTTTAAGCACAACCTGGATAACTGGATGGGGAACAGAAAATAAACCCCTTGGATTCCACTTGTCCCTGATGGTGCTGATTTGTCAGAAATGGGTTAAATTCTTGCTTAGGCTTGTAAGGTTCTTAGGGCCAATAGCATAGTAACTTCCTACGATCCCATGATCCTGTGATAGCACTGATGGACAGACTCAGACAAATAAAGAAAAACAATATCTAAACTAAGGTTCACAATATTTTCCTGACTGAATCTAGGAGAATGTAATATTCCCTACTTACTTAATAAAGCAAGGTGGATGATGTGGTAAATGGTCTTTCTTTTTGTCAGGTCGAAGACAGAATACTCAAGACTTGATTTCTCTTTGTAATATCTAAAATTTCCAACATGGTTGGTAGAATGACCTCATCTGGTCATCTGACTCTAGGTTTTTACACTATTCCCCTTTGAAGTTGAGCCAGCATGTTAACATAGGTTGATAAGATGCATATCTAAAGTTTTGCTAATGTTTATGATAGTACCTGGGGCATCCCCTCTTTTTTACTGAGGTAATGAACAAAGGCTTCTTCCAGATATGCAGTCTCCAGTCCTTTTCAGAGGGGTGAGATAACCACTTCCATGACCCAACAGGTGGTCCAGTTAACAGTATTTTTCTTAAAGTAAGAAGTAAGCTAGCTATTTAACTTACTTTTCTATCCAGCAGGACCCAGTGTTGATACATTTTTTAACACTAGCAACTTTACAAACACATTTTGATTTTCAAATGCCATACAGTTCTAATACATTTTTAACATAAGCATCTGCACAAATCAGTTTGATATTGAAATTCCATACAGTTCTAATACATTTGTAACATAAGCATTTGTGCAAATCAGGTTGATATTCAAATGCCATACAGTTCTAATACATTTGTAATACAAGCATCTTTTAAAAATCAGTTTGATATTCAAAGGACATATCATTCTTTACAGAACTCCAGCTAGCTATGCTGGCACTAGTCCATATCATCATACACCTATCATATACTATTGCTTCATAATTTACTTGAGCATTTAAGATGGCAGAAGTCATTGCTAAAGCAGCTGATATAAGTAGCAGGGCATGCTGTCTTGGTTTTCAGATCCTGCTAGAGGGTGGGAGGTAATATCCTTTCTTATGCATGCTACAATATAGATTAGTCCAGCAAAATAACTTTGTTACTATAGAAATGTGCTGAAATGACACATAGTGTATGAGTTTTTAGTCACAGAGGCTGTTCTGCAGAGAGTAAACAGGTATCAATAAACAGGGAATTCAGTTATGGTAGAAAAATGGGTACTTACGTATTATCGCAACCAGATTTTGCGACATCTTTTACTTTCTTCACATTTACTGAAATGGCCTCACTGAAGTGTGATATGGAAGGGTAGACTGGCAGAAAGTCTGCTGGGGATATCGGTGGTGGTTTTAAAAAACTAGTAAGACATAATTTTAAGTTGTGTGGTTAGCGTCCTTTAAAGACGTCAAGCATTGAATTCAGCGATCGCAGTGGTTGCGTGTGTGTACGTGTGTTGGGCTGAAAGGAGTGCAGGAGTTAGCGTATGATCTGTGGAATGGATTACTTTGTACTGCAGTTTCTTTTGGTGAAGGACTACTACTTCGGCATTACCTTTTTGTTTTTTTTTTTTGGATGTATGACAGTATTATGAAGGTTAGAAACAGGTTGGTGGACATAGGTAGTTTCATCATTGAAACGGATGATAAATAATACAGGTTTGAAAACAGAGATTTCCTACTTCACCGACTACAGCATGTGGAAGGAACATGTTTGCAGTAGAATGGGACTTGCTTAACTGACAGGAGATGCTGGCGGTAAAAGGGCAAACCTGTTTTTGAACCTTATTTTTTGAGCCGTTTCAATGATAAACCTTCCTAAAAGTACAAAAACATTACAGAACACGTCTCTAACCTTCATAACACTGCAGTGCTACAACCTGACCTAAACAGAAGCAACCAGCATTACCGCAAAAATCTGGTTGCGATAATACGTAAGTACCGAAAAATGTAATATATGCTGTTCATTTGGATATGTTTGAATTTATAATAAACCAACACTTTTTACAACAAAAGCATTAGATTAAAAAAAAAAAAAAAAACATATTTCAGTTAGTGTTTTCCAACAGGCTTTCTTAACTAACTAAGCAGCTCATGACAGTGTTGTCAAGGTAACAAAAGATTGCTTTTTCTCTGGCAGTGTAGCATTAACGGCCTGGTAGGATGCTGTAACATATTGCTTTACAGCTCTTCATTCTTTTTCTGCAGGCATCTTCATGGTTTCTTTTGTTGTTTTACATCTGATATACTAATAAGGTTTTTGTTAGACCTTGAAGCACTTACTATGACCATGTGGAGCGTACCAGAATGTGTGCTACAAAACCTGCTTTGTACATTTCTCCAAGATCAGGTTTCCTGACAGGTGTTTTGACTGTTTTTTTCAGAGGGTTAAAGAACTAGAAGATAAAATAGAACAACAGAAGAGACAAATCAAGGAGATAGAAGAAAAGGTAATAACTTCTGGATGTTGTATGTATACCTCGATGTATCAGTCTAACTACTGCAGGAGCAAAAAATATATTTTATGGGATTTTAAAGCAGATTGGGGTATTCAAATGTGTAATGCAAGAATTATGATATAATAGAAAGCCAAAACAAAGCTTTTTTCTTTGTATAATCAACATGAATAATATATATGTATAGACAATCCATGTTCTGTGTTAAAAATGTAATTAAATTGCATATTAAATGTTTTATATTAAGATAGCCACATTTAATTACAACTATAACAGTTGCTCTAGTAACTGTTTTGTCATTGATGAAATCTAAATGCAATTCTCTGTTGTATTTTACACCTTTTTTCTTTTCTTTCTTTTACTTTTCTTTTCTAGTTTCTTTTTCTATTCTTGTTTTTCTCTTTAGCTTTCATTCTATGGCCTTGATGCTACGTTTGTCATAAGAAAGCAGGTTGGTAATATGTTCCTGTTTGTAGAAGAAATAATTGTCAGCTAAGTTATAATACTGGCTGTGCTTGTACATTTTACTAATTTCCATGAACTTGATTTTTATATTCAGTTATTTATGTTGCTTTAAAGTTTTCAGCAGAATGGAGTCGCTCCCTATTTTAAGTGCTGAGAAATGCATCTTTAAGAAAACATTGACAGAGCAGTATAAACTTTTCGATTTAAAATGGAAGTTAGCATTGTTGCTGTCTGTCGGGAAGGCCTGTAGGTCATGTTGCTTCCTGCATAAAAGGCTATAAATGTCTTAAATAATCATACCTTTGTACTGGCATTAGATTTCACAGGTTTCCATTTAGGGGCCATTTGTGGTATTCAGTGGTGCTAACTGTTGGTAGCACAGTCCATGCAACCTGATAGTTTGATCTTAGGGCCAGATTCAGTAAAGCCTACAATAAATGCACACTGTTCTGAGTGAACAGACAACACAGACATAACTCTCACCTTCTTCCTCCTACTTTTAGTTTTCCTACTGATATGTTTGCAGCTTTAAACATTAACTTTAGTTCTGTGTGCCGTACACATTCAATGCTTATTTTTACATTTTTATTTTTTATTTTGTTTTATTTTATTTTATTTTATTTTGGAGAAGATGTAGGTGTTTGATATTAAATGTTTGAAGAACTACAATAAATAATGGTTCCTACTTGCAAAAGGGCGCTATGCCTATTCTGTACTTCCATTTGTGTGCATGTTACAAATCCTGAATTAAATGTATTAATCTAAATTCCAAAGTTGTGTGGCTTTGTAGAATTCATCCAGATCTGAAAGTCCAAAACAACTCTGTTTATCAGTATTCTCTCTCTCTCATTGCACTCTTTCTCTTCTGTTGTCCCTAAAGTAATTCCTTAATTTCATTTTTATATGTTTCCATATCTGATCGCTCAGTTAATTTGTGCAGGCCTGACCAACAAAAACAACCAGTGAGAACAAAAAATATCTTAATTGTTGGTATCTTATTAACTTTTAAGTAATTTCTTCTCAGATTTCTTTAATAGCTTGCTCAACACCCCATTTCAAACAAATTCTCATATATCTCTGCACCAAATCATGTGTTGGGGCATTCATAGGTCGTTACTATAGTCTTTACATTATGCTGTACTATTAAAATGCTTCAGTTTATCAAATACAATTTAATATCATGCTCTGAACTGGTAATATATAATGTTATGTTGTCTACCAAAAGGCTGCTTTCTCAATGGTGTTTCTTCATTTCTATTTAATTCTGTTTGATCATCTTAGATCCATGGCTAGTGACTTTAAATGTAAAGCAAAGTATAATGGTGAAATTGGACGACCCTTCCTAGTTCCTCGTATAAGGCGAAATGCTTTAGATAATTCCACACTATGCTTCTCCTTAGCTTGAGGTCCTCTACAGAGTGTAAATATTAATGCTGCCCATGTTCATGGAAGCACAAATTCTTTAAGATATCTCTAAATAAATTTCCACTCTGTCAAATCCTTTTTCGACATCCAAACCTACTAATGTTAATATATTATTATTTTCTAATACATCGTGACTCATACGGGTTCCATTAATATTACCAAATGTTTGTTCACCTTCTATAAATCCACAATGATCCAGATCTGTTATTCGCAATGTTTTTTGTCATTCTTTTTTGCCCTGTTATCATAAAAAGCATTGTAGTCATGGTTCAGGATCAAAATAGGTCTGTATGATCATGGATCAAGGGGATCTTTCCCCTCCTTTGGTATAAAAACCTTGATTATTACTTCTTTTGAAGTCAAAGGCATATCCCAGAAAAATAAATATTCAAAAGTACTGGCCATACCTTTATGATCTCCTGCATTTTTTTTTACAGTCCTGCTGAAATTCCAGCAATATCAAATAATTTGCCTGTATTTTTTTCTTCTTTAATTTCAACCTCTCTTTTTTGATGTTAATACACCTCTATTTCTGTTATTCAGCTGGTAGTAGCCAGTAAGGGAGGGGTCCACCACCAAACCCATGTCCATCTTTCTGGAAGCACAGTTCAAATCTTTGGCTGAGAACAACAGGGGCCTACACGAGCAAGATTAAAGGCAACTGCAAAAGTGAAGCTGTGGTGTATGGGACACAATGTAAGTCTTGCCAGGCTTTTTATGTGAGTAAAAATATTAACCAATGAAAAAGACGTACAGAATAGCACTTTTCCGAGATCAGAGCTAAGATAATTAAGAACCCCCTTGCCAAGCACATTGAGAATTTCCCAGCTTACACAGGGTTTTACTTCCACATTCTGCACCCAATTTGGAGGCAGCAGAATTGCACTGATGGAACAGAACGAATTCTCATACCAGATTCAACTTAATGCTCACAGAACTCTTAGACAGTTTGAGAAGCTCCATTCCATAGTGTTTAACACTTAAAAAAACTAAACCTACATGGCTACTATTGAAGAACCACTAACTCTAAAGATGTAAAAATAATACACTGTAAGTGGGTTTTGTGTTTTTATTTGTATTGTTCTGTTTGACTGGCTGAATAATTAATGCAACTTGTACCCACCTTGGACTAACACAGAAACGTACAATTAAACCAAGGAACGAATTATTATGGAAATGATCATGAAAGACATAGGCAACCTTCAGACAATGGACCCAACCCAATGTGGCTTTGTCAAGGGAAGGTCATGCCTACTAAACCTAGTGGACATTTTTGCGAAGGTCACCAAGGCAAAGGGTGAGGGTAAAAGAGTGCCTGCCACCTACTTGGACCTGGCTAAGTTGTTGTCTACTATACCCCACTCAGGTATAGATGACAAACTCACCGAACTGGACATAAACATCCTGCATAACTCACTGGATTGTTAGCTGGCTCTCAAATAGGACACAGGAAGTCAGGATCAGTGAGATCACATCCACTAAGAGACTAATAACCTGTGGGGTACCTCAGGGCTCGGTGCTGAGAATGCTCTTATTTGGCATCTACTTCTCAGAGGTAAAGGCTAATGTCAAGGGTTTTTGGCTTACTAAGTTCACAGATGACTACAAATTGGGAGCTATTATAGAATCCCCTATGAAACAAACATCTTACAAGAGGGTCTAACACAGACGAATGACTGGTGCCAAAGTCATGATTTAAAACTCAGTGCCAAGAAATGCATTATAATGCCTATTGGGAAAACTGCCACCCAAGCTAATTACTCCATTGATAATACACCCCTAAGAGTTGCCCTGGCAGTCAGGGATCTGGGAACATATGTTGAAAGTTATCTGGCCTTTGATCAACATGTGGCCAATGTAGTAAGAAAATCATTCTATGTTACCCAATGTATAAGTAAGGGCACGGCACCCAGGGCCAAGAAAGTCATAGTGACACTTTATTTGGCCCTTATCAGATCCATCATTGAGTATAATACCCCCTTCAGCATGTACCTGACCAGACATATGCGACAGTTGGCATGCCCACAAAGGTTCCCTAAGAGGAGAATCCAAGGTATGAACACTTTGTTCTGTATGAACTGCCTTAAATCCCTATCTCTGTACTTGGCCTCCTACAGGTTACTGAGAGGTGGTTTATGCCTGGCAAACAAGGCATCCTCAGCTCCAACTTTGATGGACCTTTTGCACATCCGCAAAATGAACAGCATCAGAACCACTAGACCAAGGATTTAAGTTTTGTTTGCAACATAAATAGGACATGTTGGTAAGGCAGAGGAACAGGCTCCCCATCAATGTGAAGCAGAGTCCATCCCTAACTCTATTTAAGTGTAACCTTGGCTAATGAGAAATCAGAAATATACCCTGGGTCTGGCCCCATGTCTCTGATAGACAAAGGCAGACGATATCTATGCCCAAACTACATACCCCTCCCGCTCATAACCTTTAGAAACTTTCTAATGAACATACCACTTCCTAATAAATGCCCTTGTTTCATAGGGACACAATTGGGTTGGATTGGGTTATGGTTATTAGCCTAGTATATACCTATGACCCTATCCCTATACCATGTCGATGAACACTGAAACTTGCCCAGACCGGTTAACACAAGAAAGAACAACTCAAATAATACTCTGTTAAAGAAGGGAGAGACTATTAATGCCACTGTTTTTGTTTTGGTGAAATATCACAGATGGACAGATAAAATAGATTGCAAGACTACTTTTCCAGTATTTGTTTAATACCCTATCCAGAAAATGTTTTACTTTAACAAGCTGATCACCCTAATAAGGGACACTACGAAAATATCTGATCACTTATACTAATTGTGTAAATTTCCCCTGCAAAAGTGGGAATCCTAAGCGGGTATCATTTTCTGTCAGTGCATTTTAATCATTCTTGCTCATGCCATATTTATTTAATATATTTCACTTTCACCCACAGATTCCCCATAAAAAATAGGAATGAAGCTCTAAGTTTTACACACTCAGGTGGAACAAATACAGTTATAGCTTGATTTACACGGATGTCCTGTATTTAAATTTAATACAACTAATGCAATGCACTGTGTATACTGATGATTATCTGGGTGTTAGTTTATGGACTTTGGAAGTTTATAGTGTCTCTTTATTTCTTTGGTGGATCTGATGAAGACTAGATAAAAGTGCCTTGTATTTTAATGGTAATACATTGTTTTCATTTTTACCATTGTTGTTAAACTATGTTAAGGGCACTGTGCCCTGGCAGGACTTCCTCTTTGGATTGACCCAATTGATTCAACCTGCAAATTAAGGTGCAAGCAGACAGGCTAATCACCTCCTGATGTGTTTCATCCAATAAGAGCCCTCAACCCTAGACACATCTCCCATTGAGCATTGTAGAAGTATGTGTATAAGCTGAACAGATTCAGTATGTAACTAAGTGCACATCCACTGAATAAGAATAAGAATAAAGTTTTTATTTCAAAACTGATTTAAGGCTACTTTGCATCCTTTCAGCCAGAAGACAAATGAGGCAGTGGTAACTCATATTCAGTAGGAGAAACCATTCATTGTAATCTTCAATCAACTTAGGTTAGCACAAGGCAAGTACCAGAAGTGCTTTCCAGGACTACCAACATATTTGTGTTTAGGTCTTTGTATTCTTTCTTCCTAGTAGCTTGGGGGGGAGGGGCTTGGGATACAGACAGCACCAGCAAAATGTGCTACTATCCTTTAATTATCTAAAGTATGCTACAGTTTCCTGTCTGTTACTCCTAAGCTCAACATCTTGTTTACACAGCGAACTGTAGTAATTCACTGTAGTAATACATTCATCATTTTTCCTGGATCCACTTCTACCATATCATTCTCATACTTCCTGATTTTAGTTACCATGTTTTCTGCCTTTGGTTGCTCAATGGTTATTGTCAAAAATAGTTATTTCATAACCACTACATCCTTGATGAAAGGTTATAACTTCTCACATATTAATATTTGCATCTTGTTTCCCTACTTTTTGTGGCATATATAATGCAGCCAGTGTAATTCTTATACCCTGCCAACCTCTCATCACCATAACTCTTTAACTCTTCCCTATCTGTCCTTATTTGTTCGTTAGTCTTTATTCTTCTATCCTTTTTAATTAATATTAAGATCCTCTGAATTTGTTCTTATTCTATTCCAGAAAAAAAAAATCTTTCCCACATTTTTACTAAAGTTTCAAGTTCTCTATGATTCAGATATGTTTTCTCTAGCATTATTACTTGTGTATTACAATTGAAAATATATGTCAGGGGCTTCTCCTGTTTTTTTTGTTATCAACTAGCACATTTATAGTGCAAACCAAATAGCTCCACTAATACCTCAACCTGTGGCCTAAATCTTTACCAGCACATAAATAAAACAAAATGGAAAGATAGGTTCATCACACAGGTTCTCCCCTACAGGGCTTTATCCAGCAATAGGCAACCTAGGCAGGACCCCATGCTTGCAGGGGACCTGGCCAAAACATTAAATTTAAAAAAGGAAATGTTTTCTTACTTTGCTTAGTAACTGTGTACTGTCACTTTAATAATTAAAAAAAAAGTTTTACTGCAACTGCATACTGTCACTTTTAGAATTAAAAAAGCAAGAATGTTTTCTTGTTTTGCCCATACCCTATGTCTTGCTGTTTCCTGCTTTAAGCCAGTGAAACAGGAGCAAATGTGAGTAGAGATGGCATGACAATTCAAAGTAGCAGCAAGTGTCTTGAGTTACAGAGCAGAACAAGAGTGCAGCAAAAGTAATGGTAGCTATTTAGAATTACAGCACAGCATTTAGTAATGGCAGCTGTTCAGAAGAAAGTCCATGCAGTGTTTGGCATCAGGTACTGAGTGTGTATGTAAGTATGTGTGCGTATGTGTTTGTGTGTGTGTTTGTGTGCGCGTGTGTGCGTGCGTGTGTGTGTGTGTGTGTGTGTGTGTGTGTGTGTGTGTGTGTGTGTGTGTGTGTGCCTGTGTGTGTAATGCCCCACTTAGTCATAGCGCTTGTCTAACTCAGTAAGAGGCATACGAGCTTTAATCTAACTGCTATCTTATTACGTGATTTAGAGTCGTCTTACAGAGAAGAAAGACATGGGGAGGTCAAAAATGAGATATCGGTGAGATATAGGTGCCCTGCAAGCATGTACCCCCCCAAAAAAGTATGCTATGTGAAGTATTACTTCTGATTTGTGTATGACAAGTGGGTTTTTGAACAAAAGCTACTACAACAACTTTTATATTGTCTACAATTGTTTTACTTTATTCATTCCACTAAAGAATGAATTAATCCATTAACAGACCTGGATTGTCCAATATAGTCTAAACAGGTAGAGCCTCTAGCAATTGCAAAGTGTTTTACATTTGTCAGGTCATTTAGTCTGCATTATTTAGAATGATGATCAGAACCATCTGACCTTCAGCGTCCTTTATGTAGTCATTGTTGCGTATTATTGTGCTATAGTCTTCTCTACAAGATAGGACTGTAAGGAATTTCAGCATTTAGTTAAAAACTGTTAGTCTGGTAGTTAGCACAGCAAGCTAAAGCTCTGAAATGCTAATGAGCTGCTTCCTGTGACAAGGGTGCAGGATTTGAATCTTTCCACGTTCATTTACTTCATGTGTGACATTGAGCAAGTCATTTAATCAGACAATGCTTTGGAGCAGTTGGGAATTTGTGCGAGGCTCTGTGGTGTGGAATGTCACACCTCTGGCAGCCTATGCATAGCTTGCATTCCAGAGCATTTTCTGAAAAAAAAATAAGATCAACAAATGTAAATATGTTGTGAACAATAATAGATATAAATGTACATGTGGCAATGTTATCAATAAGAAGTATTATTTTCAGTAGTAATAGTACATTCATAGTCTTTCCATAAATACTATAATATATTATAATCTACATAAACCCAAAATTATATTTTTGGTAAATTTTCACAAACAAATCATCATATCTTGGAAACTGTACAACATAAACATATATTGCTAGACCATTTATGTTAACCAGAAATAAGCCTTCATATGACCACATGATATTCTTCTAGGGGTACATGTTTATTAGATATTTACAGAAATATGAAAACATATTTATGTTGCTATTTATACAATTAAGCATAACACTGAATTTCTGTCATGACGTGGAACTTACCGTACAAATATCAAAGACATTTTTCTACAACATCATCTAATGTTTCACCTGATGTCATGTAACAGTATATAAGTCACTTGATTTTTGAAGTATTTAGTACATATTGAAGTCATCATCAACACCCTTTTCCCAATTTTCCACATGGGGTCAGGGTGTTGTGTTAACTGTCAACATCATACCTCTCAACCTCTTAGAACAAGAAATCTGGACAAAATCCATAAATAAAAGTGAGACAAATGCCCAAAAATAGGGACAATTTTTAAATATTGCTCTTACAAACTTAGAAAGTTCATAGAATAACAGGTTTTGCATTAGCAAGAATTTTCTGAAGGTTATGAAGTCTGAAACTCAAATATCTGTCATTGTTTTCTAACTTCATTCTTTAATTATTTGCCACTAGTTTGCCAGAAAAAACACAATTTTATGAAAAAAAGGACCAAAAATACGAGGCAAAAATCTGAACGTTCTGTGAAAATCTGTACACTTGAGAGGTATGAATGTCATCTGTCTCGATTCAGTGCCACATTCCTGCTTTCTTCAATACTCATGCCTGACTATCTCAGATCTTCTCTCACACAATCCATCCACCTCTTTGCTGGACATCCTCATTTCCTCTTACCTTCTACCTGTCTGTCCCAAATCTTTACTTTCATAATTATTAATAAACAATTAGAAATATTTTGGGTATAGTGTTATATAGATGGGCATTAGCAATGAATTTTCCTGTCTCCCACCATAGCATATCACTCTACACCCATCAATAACATATAAGGCTTTCAGTTATGAAAATATAAATATACAAATATGAATAATAAATGACAAACAGTGATTAATTTCTCTGCTGCAGGGCATCTTAGATTAACAGTCTTAGTGTCATGTTGTTAATAAATACTTGCACTTTTTAATACTGCCTATTGTTAGCTGGAAAGTCACTTAATTAAAGAAGCCAGATCCTAAAAATTTCTGGATGCCATAATGAGCTATAAGCGTGAACTGGAAGAATTCAAAAAAGGTGCTATAGGCTTGAATAAGTTAATGAATTTCCAGGACTGCATACTTGGTAACTATGAACCTGCTGTCATTGTTTGACAGGCATTTCCTATTGCATAGCTGATCTACTTCAGGAAATGTTATGGCAATATCCCTAGCACACTATTTTAATACAACACAGGCAATATATTCTTCAAAGATAGCAGGCACTGCTTTTGTACATGAAACACTTAAATTCAAAGTTGTTTGTCAGCAGCAACCTCTGCATTAGTATTAGCCTTCTTTAATGCAGAATTATTCATATGATTTACATCTGCAGATATAGTTTATATTAATTTAGAATATGTTATCAGGTGGTTAATATTTCTTATGCTCTTATAAATACTCTTCTATTTAAAATGTGCTACACATGGCTGGACCTTATGATATGATGCTAGTGATCTTTATACAGCTTCATGTATTTCATCCAAAGCTACGAATAAATTACATTTAATGTTATTTCTTTATAATGATAAGAGGTGTACACAGTCAACAAAGTGGCTATATGTTGGAAGTAGAGGCCTCTCTGTGGATGGCATTACCTTATGCTGTTATCTTCTGGTCATTTTAACCAGTCAATAATCTGGTTTTGCTGGACAAATTTGTGTGTATGTGAGAATTAAACTGGAATACTTCGGCTACTGAATGTTTGTATGAAATATATGCCTTTGGTCATTGTTATTGTTATTAATAGTTTGACAACGACATCTGGGAAGGATGTAGTCAACAATGTAGCTACAATTGCTGGGTGAGGATATCTGTGTATATAAATGTACACATAATCTGCCACTGGCTAGATGCATTTTCAATCAATGTGATTTTCAAGGGAAGAGAAGTTTACTATTGTTCAAGTTATGTCTGTTTTCAATATGAGACATTTTTTGTTTTCTTTAACAAAAAGGCATCCATGTTTGTGCTATAAAATTTGAAATAAAGGTTTTACATCAAATCTCTGTAAGCATTGAAAAAGTAAAGAAGAAAATATTATATAAGTTTGAACAGTGTTTACGTTAATTGAGGAAATGCAGCCAAGTAATGGGACACTGGAATGTTTGTGGGGGAAATGAGGCATGGTCCATTACCTTGCCTAGGGTCCCATTTGATCATGATCTGGCTCTACACCCTACCTCTAGAGTAGACTGCCCCATGCAACTTAAGGAGTGTGATAACACTATCTGCTTCAAATGGGACCTGGATGACAGTATTTGTACTCCCAAATTCAGCCTGGGAGTGACCAGCTTGAGTGGAATATAATCTAAGGGTGGGGACTGTCAAGTCGTAAATGGTGACAAGACTCAGTCGCTTTGCATTTCCTATGATCCTAGAATCTAATAAAGTATAGCAATGCTGTTGAAATGATATGATTTATCATCAGTAAGTGCAGTTAAAGAGCTTAAGTACATTGTAGTGCATGGAGATGCTGACTATGCTCCGATATTCAGAAAAAGACAAATCAGTTAACTCACAGAATGGTGTGTGACGAGACCTCACCAAATGTTAAGCACCTCCGTGTGAAAATTGTTAAGGTCAGATCCCATGCTAGGCAGTAAAATCTGCCTGTACTGACCAGCAAATGACAGTGACAGAATAAAAATTGTTTCTGCCAGCTATCCATTCTGGTAACTTGCCCCTAAGTTCCTGTAATGAACTTAGAAACTTACTAGAATAACAGGATTTGTGTTTACATGTATTTTCTGAAGGATGCAAACTCTGAAAGTCCAATGCTTGCCATTATTTAGTGACTTTAGTCTTCAGTGGTTTGTCTGAAAACCACAGATTTTACGAGGAACAAAAAAATATGAAGCAATAATCTGGATGTTCTGTGAAAATATGGACAGTCGAGAGGCATGAACTGTAAGTGTAAATGTGATGTACAGCATTACACAGCCTTTCTGACAGCATCTATTAAATGTTTTACGGCTTTGAAAGCCAGAAAAACACTATAGGATTTTTTCCCCTGTAACTAGTAGTCAGGGATGCCAGATTTGTTACTAGGCAGGTAGGGACCAAATGAAGACCAAAAAAATGGTCTTTAATGCAGAACATCAGGCAATTCAGCATTAAACACAAGTAGCTCTGTGTCTGGTGATTTTTGATTGGCCTGTATGCCGGTATACGAGCCAATCAAAAAATCACATAACGGACCCTCTTCTGTTTAATGCGGAACATCAGGCAGTTATGCATTAAACAGAAATATCTCTACCGGCATACAGGCCAATAAAAAAAACAAAAAAAAACAAAGTGGAGGCTGTTTTGCTGGGATTTTAACTGGCAGTGTGATACTCGGGATCGGGCTGCTGATTCCAGGACAGTCACGGTCAAATAGGAATGTCTGGCAACCCTGCTAGTAGTATATGGAGCAGAGGTTCCATGTATTACAAAGAATTATAATCATCTCACTAATCATAAGCCTAAATTATGTGTTCTTGACATGGATGCCAAGATTCGCTCTCAAGATGAATTTCTTGGCATCCATGTCTCGAATTAGCAGGTCATGATTTTTTTTGAAAGCCATAGGTGCTTTAGAATTCAAGAGAGGCCATAGATTTTTGACAATAGACGTAAAAGACCTCTATACGTCTATTCCTCATGCTACAGGGATAGACTGGGTCACTGACCGTTTATTGCATCACAATGTTAGCAGTGTAGAAATCAGATTGGTGCAGGAATTGTTAGATGTCATTTTGAGGTACAACTTTGTAACATTTGGGGGAGAGATATATTTACAGAAGACTGGTGTAGCCATGGGCTCACCAGTAGGGGCCAGTTTTGCTAACATGGTTATGGCCGAATGGGAACACAGATATGTGCTTGGCAATTACAACGGTCAGTTCAAAATTGATTTTTACACCAGATTTTTGGATGACATCTTTATACTGATGGAAGGTTCAGTTAATGATGTGAGAACCTTTATGGACTATCTCAACTCCAGTACGTCTTTTTTGAAGTTCACATTTGTAGAGTCTGATTCTAGAATTTCTTATCTGGATGTAGACTTATATAAAGACATTTCTGCTGGCAGCTTTAAGGCTAAAATATTTCAGAAGAGTTCTTACTCTAATACCATGTTACACTTCACTAGTGCCCATCCTGGGCACCAGAAAAGAGGTGTAGTCAAGGGGCAACTTGTGCGTGCTGCTCGAATGGTAACCGACGATTAACTATTTTTAGAAGAATGTGAGTTCATTAAGGGATTGTTCCTACATAGAGGTTACCCAGAGAAGTTTATTCATGACCTGGTCACTGAGGTCCAGACTAAAAGGTATGGGGGTGTTTATAAACCTATTTTACAAAGTAGTTTGTTCACAAGTTGTTCACTAGAACATCCATCTCCAGTTATGCCTGAAGTCTTTTTAGACAGCAAGAATTTGACACTTCTATCTCTTTCATCACTAATTACAGTGCTGAGATTCACCTAAATAAGGAGGTGGTTGTCAAGAACTGGAGTATTTTCTTGTGTGATGATGCCTTACAAGCTAAGTTTGGCACTTTGCCTAGGTTTATATATAGGAGGGGTGACAACCTCAAATGGATATTAGAAACAAAAAAGGACACTCGTGTTAGAACAGAGGGCACTTTCAAATGTGAGAATTGTAACATGTGTAGGCATATTGCCACTGGTTCGAGCTTTAAAATTGCTGGGTCTTCTTTTTCCACTGTTGGTAGATTCAACTGTAAATCTCGATCGGTTGTTTATTTGGCTTGCTGCCAGTCTTGCCCAGCATTTTATGTGGGCAAGACTGACAGAGGCTTTAATGAAAGAATCTATGAGCATTTATACTGTATTAGGAAAAACAAGTGTGAAAATGCTTTGTAAATATGTTAATGACCACCCTCAGCACAGTTTTACTTTTAGGGTGTTAGGACAGGTTTCCTTTGACATCAGGGGGGGTCCTTTTCAACTATTATTAGAGCGCCTAGAAGTGATTTGGCAGCTGAAACTCTGTTCTTATAGACTTCCAGGTCTCAATGACAGAGTAAGTTTAGCTTGCATTTTGAAACTTAGAAGCATGCAGAGGTAATGTTATTATGAGTATTTTTCACTTACTATTTTTTACTTTTTACCTTTTGTCATTAAAAAGGTTTTATATACTACGTTTTTGGTTTTAAACATTTTAAATATTATGTTCATACATATTTCCACTTTGTTTTGGTTTTAAAACACATTTTCCATGGATTTGACTGTTGTATGCAGTAGTACTTTAAGAAGTTTTGAGATCAGCTTTTTCCCACACATTGATGTCAGTGAGTTTCAACCAGTTGGTTGGTCCATTCAAATGTATCATGTGTTGTTAATTGTGTATTTAAGGAGTTTTTTTACATTTGCTACCTTTTGATGTCTGTCTGAAGAAGTTCAGTTTTTTTGAACGAAAAGTGGATGTTAATAAAACACTTTACATTGGACTTTTTGCTGCTGGTTCTGCTGACGTGGATTTTGTTTCATCTATTTCAGTTTGTTTTAATTTTTCTGTTGCTTTAGTTTATGTGTTCTTGACATGGATGCCAAGATTCGCTCTCAAGATGAATTTCTTGGCATCCATGTCTCGAATTAGCGGGTCATGATTGGCGAACTTATCATCATTCTCTATATCCTGTCTCGACACATGTACTTTGTGGTAGTACTGAGACTTAAAAAATAAAATAATATACATTATTGAATAACATTTGGCTGAATATAAGCACTCAGCAATTTTTTAATTTTAAAAAAGGACACAAAAACATTTAATCTCTTTAGTTAATATACATACATTAGGATCCAGTGCTATCATGAATAGATTCTACTAAGAACAGATGTGGGATGGAACAAAGACCCTTCACTGAAATTTGTTTCCCTGGATGAGCTTTAGCCAGCTACATTTAGTCCAGGTTTATTTGATATTGTGACTTCTGATATACTGCAATACATATAAACTGTACTTAGGCATTCAATGTTGTCTTTTCCTGTAACATAATGTAAGCTGCAATGATGTCATATCAGGTATGTAACAAATTTGGATATACAGCTGGTCTCATTCTTGTCTCCTATGTTTTAGGTAATTGGTAATATTTTGTATAAAGAAATTATGAAATGGACTTTATAATAAATTTGTTTCTTTTCAGGAGGTCCAGAACATTCCATCCCATTAATATAATAACATATAGTTTTATATTATAAACTAAGCTTTCTGCTAATATTATTCACATTATCCACCTCATAGTGCCTTTTTAGGCATTACTAAACAGACAAACTTTCCAACATAACAAAAGCTACTCAGAATAAGCTAAAGGTGTCACTGCTCAATGCTAGGAGTCTCAACACGAAACTGCACTCCTGGAAGCTCTTCTCACTCTGCAGAATGCTAACGTCTGTGCAGTTACTGAAACATGGTTCAAAGCCACAGAATGCACTCAGGCAGTGCATGGCTCTAGTGCCTTTCATATGTTCTGACCACCCACTGAATGTGAAAGAGCAAAAGCAGAGGTGTATCTATCTACATAAAGGATAAACACATCTCAAGGCTGGTCAAACAATATGACATGCTTGAGCTACTCCATGTTCAAGTAATTATAGAAAAATTCATTACCATATTCTTGCTAGCTACAGGTCCCCCACCATGATCCAGGAAACCCATAACCTGCAGTTACTAGAATTACTCACCATCCAGCTCAAAACCATACACATGAGTGATTTTAAATATCCATACATTAATTGCAAGACATACATGACCACTAATATGCAGGCTGAAAGATTTCTTGACTTTGTAAATTCAAATGCTCTAGAACAGCCAGTCTGTGCTCCCACTAGGGAAACAAATATCCTAGATGTGGTGCTCACAAAAATGGAAGAGTGCTGCACCGCCCCCCCCCCATATGATGTCCTCACTGTTAAGATTAAATCACATAATGGTATCCCTTGAAATAAAGGTAAAACTAGTCCCTACCACTAGCCCCAAAAACTTTAAGGTCTTCTCTAAGGTAAATTACCCCGTTTATTTATTATTTATTTATCTTTGTTTACCGGGAAAGTTTGAATGTGTAATATCCATTTTCACTGGAGGCCCGGGGAAAAAAGCTCCATTTGTTTACATTGCATTATAGTTAGTTCCAGGTAACACAGAGTATTACATTTCTATTTATACTTACATACAGTATATATACATACAGTAGTTACATTTATACATTCTAACATTTTACAGAGGTAGAAGTTACTAAAGAGAAAGCCCATGTGCAACTTAGTGGATTATACAGGCAGCAGTTGTGTATAAAGATTGGTTTGTCATTTAAGTAAGAGGTTGAGAGTATTCAGTTTAAGGACATTGTTTGGAGAGTATTGTACTGTGAGCACAAAGTCTTAACCTGGTAATGAGCGTATGCAGGACCAAGACTGGTTAATATGTTGTTTAAGCAGTGATTTAAAACTGTTGAGTTTGTTGGAGAGTTTTATTTGTGTGTGGTTACTGTTCCAGAGTTTAGCAATGTATTGGGAGTAGAGCAAGTCTCCTGCAACATTATTTGATTATTTGTGAGCAGTAAGAATTTGTTACTAGAACGGAGGTCCCTTGTTGTATAGTAGGGCAGTAATATGTTTTTTAATGCAGGCCAGGGCATTTTTTCCTGGATGATGAACGAGTTTGTATGCTGTAGTTAGTTGTGAATATATTAATTAGTTGTGCAGTTCAAGACAGTTTAATTACTCTAAGCTATGACAATGGTGGGTCCTATGAGGGAGATTGGAGGCAAATTTAGCTGTTTGTTGTAGAAGGAGATGAGTTTCTTTCTTACTTTGAGTATTGTGTAAGTTTGTGAGGATAGGAGTGGAGTATAAGAGAGTTTGCAGTAAGAAGGAGGTTGCTAATGTTTTTCTTGCAGTATCTGTAAGGAATCCATTGATCCTATAAAGGGATCCTAGTTTCTGGTGTGTAGATTTAATGGTGTGCAGTATATGCTGGCCATATTTGAGACTGTCATATTTTATAATGCCTAGAAGTTTTTTGTGATTTACAGTTTCAATGACAGTATTATTTGCTGACTTTATGGTGAAAGATTGCTTTTGATTTTGGCAACTTTTTGAGGTAAAAAGCATTAACTTAGTTTTGATTCTCAGAGCCAGGTTTCTGCAGAGGAGAAGGATTTTTGGGTAATGCCTTGGAGCTTATTTATTGTTGAGGTTGCACATATTAATGTTGAGTCATCTGTGTACTGAATTAAACTAGCATGGTGGGTGGAGGTTTAGAGGTTTTTAATCAATATATTAAATAGGAGATGACCCAGGACAGAGCCCTGAGGGACACCTATAGTAACTGGTTGAAAGGATGAGTTGGTTTGTTGACATTTAAAGGCTTGTTGTCTTTCAGATATTTAACTAAGTAACCATGACAAGGAGTTTTGTGAAAGTCGTACTGAGGAGAGTTGAATGAGCAGTGTTGGTGTGAGACAGTATCAAATGCCTTTGACAAGTCTAAGAACATGGTGGACACAAGCAGGCCATTGTTTTATGTTGGTTTATTACACTGGTAAAATGTAGTAGAGCAATAGTATTGCTGTGCTGGATACTTAAGCACAGTCATTAATGGATGGGATTCATCATTAAGGGATGACATTGTTAGTTTCGAAGCTCCCTCAAATCCAGAAGACACAGAAAACTATTCAGAGGCATACATAAAAGCCCTGTATGACCATATAAACAACTGCATAGAAATGGCAGTATCAGACCAAAATAAACCCAGGTCAAACTGCAAAAACAAGTCACCCTAGCGGACCCCCTGGTATTAATAGATTGTACAACAAAAGAAAGAAAATCCTGTTGAGAAGTAAGAGGGAATGTGCAGAACAGAGCAGGAAGTCCCTCATTAGTCTAAACAAGTGAATCAGGGAACTAGTGAAGTCTCTGATGAAGACTGAGGTAAAAATAGCTTCCAAAACTTAAGATAACCATAAGGAATTTTTCAGTTATGCCTGCAGTCTTAAGGGCAACACCCAACAATGTGCAGAAATAATTAGTTGTAGGTGGCATTACCTATACTCAGCCAGAAGATATAGCAAATCTGATGGCTGAAAATTCAGTTCAAATCTCAACTCCCCATCACCACTGGTTCTGCTGCAAGAAATGCCCTCCACCACTCCACTGCCAATTATCGCTAAAGAAGAGGTTGCCACTGTGCTTTGTAAAACTAAAAACACAGCTTCACTAGGGCCAGAAGATATACCAGGTTGCCTCTTAAACAGCTTAAATCAGGACTTATTAGACCCATTAGGATCTCTATTTAACCACAGCCTCTGGACTGGCTTTGTCCCAATAGAGTGGAAAACAGTCATTCCTCTGCTACTTACCCGGGAAATTACAGATCCATACGTTTGACTAATCTTATATGTAAGGCCATGGAAAGAATAATCATGGACCTGATAAATAATGATATAGGAAACCTCCAAACACTGGACCTGACCCAATTTGGCTTTGACAAGGTTATGTCATACCTAATGAATCTGGTAGATTTCTCTGAGAAAGCCACTAAGGCCATGGATAAGAGTAAAACAGTACATGCCACCTATCTTGACCTGGCCAAGGCATTTCACACAATTCCACACTCAAGTACTATAAATAAACTCATAAAACTGGGCATATATACCTATGCCACCAGATGGATAGCCACTTGGCTGATGGACAGGGCACATGTGGTTAAAGTGGATGACTCCAGATCCAGCAAGAGGCCAGTTACTAGTGCTGTGCCGCCGGACTCAGTGCTGGGACCACTCCTGTTCCTAATATACTTCTTGAAAGTCAAGGCTAATGTGGAAGGCCACTGGATGACAACGTTTGCTGATGACTGCAAGCTGGGACCAATCATTGAATTCCCCCAGTGATGCAGATATCCTTCAGGAGGGTCTAGATCAGATAAATGATTGGTGCTAGAACTATAGTCTAAAACTAAATGTGAAAAAATTCATTGTCATATCCTTTTGGAAGCCAAATACCCCTACAAATTACAACATCAATAACACACCCCTAAGAGTAGACTCAGAGGTGAGAGATCTAGATGCACAGATAGATAGTAGCCTAAACTGTGACAGCCATATATTCACAATGGTGAGAAAGTCCTTTTGGCATCCAGATTCAAGGAAATTATAGTCCTTCTGTACTCAGCCCTCATTAGACCAATAATCATGTGCATTTGGCATGTACTTGACTAGGCACTTACAGCATCTGGAGTGACATCAGATGTTCCTCACAAACAAAATACAGGATGTAAACAACATGTCCTATGTAGGTAGACTAAAAGCGCTATCCCTTTATTCTGTCTCCTACTAACTAGTATGGGGTGACCTACGTCTGACTTACGGGGCACTCACAAAATCCAGCCGTGATGGAGCTGCTACACATCTGCAAGTCAAACAACACAAGAGTTACCTGATCTAGGGATCTAAACTTAGTCAGTGACTCAAACAAAACATGCTGGAGAAATAGATATGTGTCTCAGAGATTGACCCTTCTTTGAAACAGTCTTCCTAATCACATTAATCAGAACCCATCCCTGGTCGTCTTCAGATGCAGTTTGAATCAATGGATGGGGAATCACAAATTCACTCATGGGGTAGTGCCTCTGTCCCTTACAGATGGGGGCAGACTGTAAGATGCTCAAGGCATAGGCATGAATCCATGCCATACTCTTGTCCATAGGGCCATATATTGTGCAAAATTTAGTTATATTGACTAGGCTTGTGAGAGCTCTTAAACCATTAGCCTAGTAATCTCCTGTGAGCCTGTGAACCTATAATATCACTGCTCCTAAGTATGCATGTCTTAAATAATCAGAGTTTTTGTGCTTTTACATGAATTTGCATTAGAGTATCTTGTTTTTTCCTAACACATTGTCTTACAACTAAACTATTATTGGTACATTGTTACAAAACAAAGCAGCTTTGCAAGAATGAGTAATATATGTTTTATCCATGCTTAGGTCTGCAGTTTGGTCATGCAGGAAAAGACTGAGTGTAAAACTAGAGCTGCTCCCCCCACTTCATCACCATGAATAAAAATATGAATTATCTATCACCTACCATGGTACATTTTTTTTTTGTGCATCAGTGTGGCCAGCTAGTGCAACATTCACATCCAAAAATTAAACCTGCTGTCTGCTATAATTATAAACATTGCTTCTGACTTTATTTGGTCATTTAACCAACAGAGCAAAAACAATAATTCTTCCGTCTTTTATTTATTTAACATTTGTTTACCGGGAAATTCCAACCTGGAACGAAGCCAATTTTCAGCAGGGGCCCAGGGAGAAACCCTCCAGATGCATGTCTTTATAATGTGGGAGAAAACTAGAGCACCTGGAGGAAACCCACATGAACACAGGGTGGACATACATGCTCTGCACAGAAAGCACCCTACCTGAGAATTGAACCGGAGAACCTCTTGCTCTGAGGTGACAAAGCTACTGCTGCACCACTGCACCAGCCCTTAAATTGATTGGCAGTGTATTGACAGTAGATATCTACATTGCTAATAAAATTATAGTTGTTTCTAAAATATACACATGTTCTAACTATGACATAAACAAGACTGCACAATTATGGGTAACTGTGGTCCTTATACATTTATCCTCAACTTTATGATACAGATGGTTATTAAACAAGTTCACTAGTATGAGAATTGCTAATATATAAGCTATGGACATCTAATGTGACAGATACATTGTGCTGTTGATAGAATATTCTACTTTGCTAAGAATGCATTAGTTATTGATTTATTTAATTTCTCCAAGTGTGTATTTTAATACTATGACAAGAATGTACCCAATTCCTATGTCAAGACATAATTAAAGTTCACAAAATCAGTTTTACTTCAGTCTTGGATATTCACCAGTAATGTTCTTTTCAGTGCCCAGAATTGCTCTTTCTGTAGTTCACATGGTATTACCTGCAATAGTTACATATTTAAGTGTGCTTATAAATTGTTTTTTATTGGCCCAGTTGCTCTACTTCACTGAAACTATTTGTGTGTCCTTACTCCACATTGTTCTAGTTTCTGCTTGCATGTCTTAGTATTTTATAACTTTTTGTCTTTCAGCACATAAGGCACTATACCTCTCAACCTCTTAGCGCAAAAAATCTGGACAAAGCTTGACATAACGGGGGAAAGGCTCAGAATAGGGACAGACTTTAAATGTTGCCTTTATAAACTTAAAAAGTATGTAAAAATATATATGTATATACAAATACCTGTATATTAATACCATTTCATCTGTCAAAAACTTTCAATTTAAGCTTACTAGTAATCCATTTCTAGTAAGCTTAAATTGAAAGTTTTTGATGGATGAAATGGTATTAATATATAGGTATTTGTATATGCATATATTTTTACATATATCTTTATATATATTTTTTTATATATAGATATATGTTTTTTATATAATATGTTTTTACATAGTTGTGATTTATATGTGAAAAAGAGTATGTTTTTTCCCTTGCTGTTTCTTAGCTTTAGGTTTCAAAGAGTTCTTTTGGGCTGCTTTTATCCAATCAATTTTAACTATTAATTAAATGTAATTAGTTTTTAAATTGGTTAATTATTCTATCTAGTGTGTGTATAAAAGTTTTACAATGGGGTGTTTAAATTTGTGTGAAGAAGTCTGGTGATGGTCACCAGACGAAAGTGCTTATCAGTGTTTAAATAAATTGCTTGGGTGTTATTCCTTGTTTCCAGCCTTGTGTGCTTCCAAGTCCTTTTATACTTTGCATATTAATGTTTGCAAACTGCAGTCCAGTTTAGAATGCTTCATTACATACTGTGAAGCTCAACAATATCCAAATAACATAATATTATGGAATGCTGGATAACAGTAACAGTGCTGATAAATATATCCAAAGATTCTGCATGTATATTCTGATTCTCGTAAATAATAACAACTGAAACAGTCTTTTCCTCCTGAATAATGCTGGATATTTGACCTGACTTTGGTACTCAGGCTGAAGTGTCTGTACTGCAAAGACCTTTTACGTATCAGTCCAAAAACTGACTTAGCTGACTCAACTGACTGTGAAGTATTTCTAATAATACCCAAACCATGTAATGTTCACATGCCTCTTTAGCCTTGGTTTTCAAGCCTTGTCTTGCATATGCCTCACAGTGCCTAACTGCCTTTTCTTTATCTAGCATTCCATTGCAAGTACACTTATCTTTCCTTTGAGAAATGACCATTCTTTAGCTTTTCCTGAGAAATATTGTTTCTGCACATCTCAATCTTAGTCAGCAAGATTAACCTTTCCTTTCTACTGAACTGTCTTTTCCTGAAACTGAAAGCATACATGAAAACCCAAGTCTGACTCTATATTTTCAGGCCTATTATTCTACCTTAATGTACTATAGTGAACTCACTAAGAATAAAGTGAAAACCCTCAGTCTAACATAGAGGTTCTATTTATTTAATTCTATTTGCTAACTGGAGCAGAGCACTGGCCCCCGAATACCTTTTTCAGACATAGCACGGGAGCACATTCTGGTTAAATGGCTTGCTGAAAAGTGCACAGTAGAGAAAGGGAGGCTAAGGAAATCTAACTGTGAGCTACAAGAAGTAGCTCATTAACAACTCATATCCTGTATTCTCACTGCTAGACTTCTAAAATGGTGGAAATAAGTTATTTAAAGTAAATAAAACAGCAGGAATGTTGAAGCATTTAAAAAAGCATTAGATGTGGATATGGAGGGTAGCAGTTAGAAGGTTTAGTGAGTATCTGCTTGACAAGCAATATTTGGTAGTGTTGTCTCAATGCATGAATAATTGTACTAGAGTATATGACCTCATTATTAAATTCTGTTAAAAAGTAGGAGAAAAGTCATATAAATCCTAAGGCGAACTTGACCTACTATGCTTTATAGTCCTGTTGTCAAACTGATTACTCACATGTCTTTAAAGCCTCCTGATTGGTTTCACTCTTTTTTGATTACTGTGTATAAAGTTGTTACTAGACACTGGTTAGTTTTAGATACTGTCATGCCTGAGGAATGATGGGCCATACATCTAGAAACCAGAGTGAGGAGTTTTTCAGGCAGAAGAATCTGCTGAACAGTTTGATGGATTCTGAGATTCCTGTTACAGCCTATCTATAATGATCCCATTTCCTTTTTCATTAAGCCAGGTCAGGTTTGTGGAATATTTTTTCTGTAATTTATAGACGTTTGTCTTCATTACAAGTGCAGCAATTTTGTTGATATACTGAGAAAGTTTAAGAACTCCTCCTGTGTTATGTGAAACCATACTCTCTAGATAAGGGGTAGCAATGTCATTAGCTTCTGAGTGGAAGGTTTTGAATTAGGTTTTAACAGATGGGATTATTCAGAAGAGAACAGGTTATTTACTTTGACATTGTGTCAATAGAAAGAAGTGAGTCAGATGTATAATACCAATAATCAGTTTACTTCTTATAGTATCTATTTTTCTCCATTATGATAGATGACTGATTTGTTCTATTGTTATATATTTAATACACTACATATCAAGACTTTGTGCAACAAAGCTGGGATTATAAAAATGTTATCTGGAATGTTATATCTCACTGAAAATCTAAGGAGTCATTATGTTTTCCTATTGTTTTGTAATACCATACAGGATGCATATTTTTTGTTTTCTTAAAACTACTAACCAATTTTGCTCTCATTCTCTGATAGAGGTGTCTGGGTAAGAAACACATATTCTATATTTTATTTAAATTTTCCAAGTGGGTGTAAGCTCCAAACTTACAGCATATTTCAGTTTGTTAAAGAGATTATTAAAAGGGACCCATCTTCTCATATATAGTAATTCTAAATTGCCCAGTGAAGAAAGAGAGACCCCTATACTTCTATGGGCTGGCACATCATTTAAACATTTTATTCCTCTTGTTTTAAATTTACATTGTAACTTCCAATATCCAATATTCCATTATTCCATTATTCCATCTTAATAACTGGTTCAAAATTAATAACCCATTCCATCCATAGGATTAATTTCCCATCTTTGCTCATGGGGTTGGGGTGTTACATCAACAATGACTGCCATCTAGAGCCAATGTTCACATGCCTGGGTGGGTAATTCAGCTGTATTTGTTCTTCTATACCTCACACACTCACACCTATGGCTAAATTATAATGCCTAATCCACCTACTACATGTCTTTGGAATGTGGGAGGATACTGGAGCACCCAGAGAAAACCCATGTGAACACAGGGAGGACATGTAGACTCTACACAGAGGCACCCCAGCTGAGAATTGAACTGGGGAACCTCTTGCAGTGAGGTCACAATGCTATCCATTATGCCACTGTGCCACTCCAAATTTATAACCCATTCCTCTTTGAAAACTTACCATTTTCCCGTGTTGGTACTTTTCATTATCAACATGCTTGTCATAATTATTTTTGAAAAGTAGAATTGATTAATTTGATCTTATTAGGAGCAGTTGTTTATTCCACAAATTTAAAATGTGTTAATATATCTTCCCTGCTTTTTCTATTTCTTGTGTTTACCTTTAATATTAGGTTAAAATATTTTGAATTTTACAGACTCTTCATGCATTCTAAATATAGATGTTTAACTAAAATAGGATCAGACATGGGTATGTGTATTAAGCAGTGTGCCTGTCAAACGTTTCAGAAGCATGTAGAAAACAGATAATATAGGAACTTCCTGAAGTCTCTACACTTATTTTCAAATCCCTCTATTTGCCTAGGTAAGAATTCGTACACTTGCTTGAGCTCTGTTACATGACTTATTTTTGATTAGTATATTTGATTTTTGGCCAAATTAATGGGATATGTAGAGGGACAGTGACTTCTTAAAGTCTGCTGAAGTTGAGTATCAGATCTTTTAAGGAGTAGGTGTTACTACATATTGAATAAAACTTAACTTACCATTCATAATGGCATCTTGAGCTTCGATTTTTATTTTACTGTCCATCTTTAATGACTCACCACCAATTATTATGTAAAAGGTATATCATTTATTTGCTACTTTAATGGTAACATCGCAAATGAGGCTGTTATTTCTGCACCAAGTAATTATTTAATTTACCCATGGGTCTCAACTGTCACTTATTTTCTATAATGTACCAATTTAGAGGAGCTGAGAGTAAATCATATAAAGTGCATTGCATTTGTAGCAAGCTGTATTGTTAACAGTTAGCAGCTTTATTAGGAAAAAAACAACTTCCACAGTTAGCCGAGCTCATGACAATAGAACCATGACAGTTTTAATAAAAGTAATTTATTCTTACATTCATAAAACTGAAAATAAAGGAATGAATGAACTGTACTGTTGTTTGCGGTTTTTCAGTATTTACTGTTTCTGAATAGATCTTAAGCTGCATACAGAAATCAGCAACTAAGTCACAAAAAAAAAAAATATATATATATATATATATATATATATATATATATATATATATATATATATATATATATATATATATATATAAACCCAGTCACTGGGGATGCACAAGCCAGTGCATTTCTTTGTGCCGGTCCCAAGCCCAGATAAATGGTGAGGGTTGCATCAGGAAGGGCATCCGGCGTAAAACCTCTGCCAAATGACTTATGTGGAGAACATTTCATATTTCCATACCAGATCGGTCGAGGCCTGGGTTAACAATGACCGCCACCAGTACTGTTAGCCAACAGGGTGCTGGCAGAAATTGGGCTACTGCTGGCCGAAGGAGAAGATGGGGGGAAGGCATGCCCAAAGGCAGGAGGAGAGGAGGAAGGTTAGGAGTGTAGTAGTGAGGGAAGGAACTTTGAATGTTGGCAGTATGACTGGTATAGGGAGAGAGGTAGCTGATATGATGGAGAGAAGGAAGGTTGATATATTGTGCATGCAAGAGACCAGATGGAAGGGAAGTAAGGCCAGGTGTATAGGAGGCGGATTCAAATTGTTCTATCATGGTGTGGATGGCAGGAGAAATGGGGTAGGGGTTATCCTAAAGGAACAGTATGTCAAGAGTGTTTTGGAGGTGAAGAGAGTGTCTGATAGAGTGATGTTTATGAAGCTTGAAATTGATGGTGTAATGATGAATGTTGTTAGTGCATATGCTCCACAAGTTGGGTGTGCGATGGATGAGAAAGAAACATTTTGGAGTGAGTTGGATGAAATGGTGAGTGTACCCAAGGGTGAGAGACTAGTGATTGGAGTGGACTTCAATGGGAATGTTGGTGAAGTGAACAGAGGGGATGAGGAAGTGATGGGTAGGTATGGTGTTAAGGCGAAGAATGCAGAAGGTCAGATGATTGTGGATTTTGTGAAAAGGATGGATATGGCTGTGGTGAATACATATTTTAAGAAGAGGGAGGAGCATAGGGTGACGTACAAGAGTGGAGGAAGATGCACACTGGGTGGATTATATCCTATGTAGGAGAGCCAGTCTGAAGGAGATTGGAGACTGTAAAGGGGTGACAGGGGAATGTGTAGTTAAGCAGCATAGAATGGTGGTCTGTAGGATGACGTTGGTGATCAAGAAGAGGAGGAGGAGTGTGAAAGCAGTGCCAAGGATTAAATGGTGGAAGTTAAAAAAGGGTGACTGTGAGGTGGAGTTCAGGGAAGAGTTAAGACAGGCACTGGGAGGCAGTGAAGAGTTACCGAATAGCTGGGTAACTACAGCAGAGCTAGTAAGGGAGACTGCTAGAAAGGTGCTTGGTGTGACATCTGGACAGAGGAAGGAGGACAAGGAGACCTGGTGGTGGATTGAGGAAGTACAGGAGAGTATACAGAGGAAGAGGCTGGTGAGAAGAAGTGGGATTGTCAAAGAGATGAAGAAAGTAGACATGAGTATAAAGAGATGAAGCGCATGGCAAAGAGAGAGGTGGCAAAGGCTAAGGATAAGGCATATGGAGAGTTGTATGAGAGATTGGACACTAAAGAGAGAGAAAAGGACCTGTACTGATTGGCTAGACAGAGGGACAGAGGTGGGAAAGATGTGCAGCAGGTAAGGGTGATAAAGGATAGTGAGGGAAACATACTCAGAAGTGAGGAGAGTGTGTTGAGTAGATGGAAAGAATATTTTGAAGGACTGATGAATGAAGAGAATGAGAGAGAGAGAGAATGTTGGATGATGTGGGGATAGTGAATCAGGAAGTGAAACAGATTAGCAAGAAGGAAGTAATGACAGCTGTGAAGAGGATGAAGAATGGAAAGGCTGTTGGCCCAGATGACATACCAGTGGAAGCATGGAAGTGCTTAGGAGAAATGGCAGTGGAATTTTTAACCAGATTGCTTAATGAAATTTTGGAAAGTCAGAGGATACCTGAGGAGGGAAGAAAAAGTGTTTTGGTACCCATCTTTAAGAATAAGGGTGATGTGCAGAGCTGCAGTAGCTACAGAGGGATAAAACTGATCAGTCACAGCTTGAAGTTATGGGAAAGAGTAGTGGAAGCTAGGTTAAGAAGGGAGTGGATGATTAGTGATCAGCAGTATGGTTTCATGCCAGGAAAGAGCGCTACAGATGCAATGTTTGCTCTGAGAGTGTTGTTGGAGAAATACAGAGAAGGTCAGAAAGAGTTGCATTGTGTCTTTGTGGACTTAGAGAAAGCATATGACAGAGTGCCTAGAGAGGAGTTGTGGTATTGTATGAGAAAGTTGGGAGTGGCAGAGAAGTATGTAAGAGTGGTACAGGATATGTATGAGGGTAGTGTGACATTGGTGAGGACTGCGGTGGGAGTGACAGATATGTTTAAGGTGGAGGTGGGATTACATCAAGGATCAGCTCTGAGCCCTTTCTTATTTGCAGTGGTGATAGACAGGTTGACAGACGAGATCAGACAGGAGTCCCCATGGACTATGATGTTTGCAGATGACATTGTGATATGTAGTGAGAGTAGGGACCAGGTTGAGGAGACCCTGGAGAGGTGGAGATATGCTTTAGAGAGGAGAGGTATGAAGGTCAGCAGGGCTAAAACAGAATATATGTGTGTAAATGAGAGGGAGGGTAGCAGAATGGTGAGGATGCAGGGAGTAGAGTTGGTAAAGGTGGATGAGTTTAAGTACTTGGGATCAACAGTTCAGGGTAATGGTGAGTGTGGAAGAGAGGTGAAAAAGAGAGTACAGGCAGGGTGGAATGGGTGGATAAGAGTGTCAGGAGTGATTTGTGACAGATGGGTACCAGTAAGAGTGAAAGAGAAGGTCTACAAGAGGGTAGTGAGACCAGCTATGTTATATGGGTTGGAGATGGTGGCATTGACAAAAAGGCAGGAGTCAGAGCTGGATGTGGCAGAGTTAAAGATATTAAGATTTGCACTGGGTGTGACTAGGATGGACAGGATTAGGAATCAGTATATTAGAGGGTCAGCTCAGGTTGGACAGTTTGGAGACAAAGCAAGAGAGGCGAGATTGTGTTGGTTTGGACATGTGCTGAGGAGGGATGCTGGGTATATAGGGAAAAGGATGCTAAGGATGGAGCTGCCAGGTAAGAGGAAAAGAGGAAGGCCTAAGATAAGGTTTATGGATGTGGTGAGAGAGGACATGCAGGCAGTTGGTGTGAAAGAGCATGATGCAGAGGACAGGAAGAAATGGAAACAGATGATCCGCTGTGGCGACCCCTAACGGGAGCATATATATATATATATATACTTGATACAGATCCTGAGATTTAAACTGCATGAAGTACAGTATAACTCTACTTATCTGATCACTCTGAGCTGCAGACAAGTAATTCAGATAACAAAAAATTTGATAAGTAATTGGGAGGGTTCCTGATAATTTGTTACAAGTGTTCAGGGGTGCATGCATGTTGCTGACAGCACAGTGATACTTGCCAGCTATTAAAATCAATTTAATGAAAAGCATTTTATCTCTATGTATTAATACCTGGTGTGATATTTATATACACATTTTATATACTTTTGGAATCAAAATGTGACAGATATGTGAGCTGCACTTTTCTTGTAAAACCTGCAGCCAGTAAATTTATGTATGTGATTTAATCTGAAGCATCTGCATTTTTTCCAGTAGTATGGAAAGATGTGTAAAGTTGTGAACATTTTCTATGAAACGAACAAAACTACACAAAATTTGTGATTGAAGTTGCAACTTCTTTCTGCTGGGAAAATAGCAATTATACATAACATGTGAAATGAAATGTGTGCCAGCCATGTAAAAATGCAATTTGGTCTGTCCTGTAATTACCAAATATGTGACTATTCTCAGGTCAGAAAACATATAGGTTGTAAAAGTAATTTAAATATCTGTTAAGCTGAAAGGAAGCCCAGTACAGCCAAACATGTTCATTAGTATGTAAATGTGATACTTTGCTCAATTATATCTGTAGCTTCTGTGTTTAAAAAAGAGATATAGAAAGAGATATTTATCTGTATATTTAACTGCTAACTGAATTAACTCATTATTTCTTCAGTAAAACATGTTTATTTATTCACTTTTACAAAGCTTGTGGCTGGTTGTCTAGTCATTTATTAATTGATAGAGTTACTGCTAATTTGTGACAAACTGCTGGTGCCCAGCTGTATTGGCCTGACTTTTCTGCTTTTTACCATTTGTATTTATAATTATTTGGTGTACTAACATGACTGAAACAGTAGCTGGGAAGTCCTTACCATGGTAATCTGAGGTGGTGGCAGTTTGCCAACTTGGGGCAGGACAGAGGGGTGGTGTGCGCGGACATGTGTGTGTGTGTGTGTGTGTGTGTGTGTGTGTGTGTGTGTGTGTGTGTGTGTGTGTGTGTGTGTGTATGTGTGTGTGTGTGTGTGTGTGTGTGTGTGTGTGTGTGTGTGTGTGTGCATTCATGTGTGTGTGTGTATGTGTGTGTGTGTGTGTGTGTGTGTGTGTGTGTGTGTGTGTGTGTGTGCATTCATGTGTGTGTGTAAAACTGTAAGGAGTTTTTTTAAAGTACTGTTACTGTGGGCAAGTGAGCACTGCAGACAGAGACAGTGGTGAGAAAGGGGGGTCTGGTTGTTGAGGTTCTTAGTGTGAAGCCAATGCTTGGGTATGGATGGTATAGGTCCATACCAGTGGCAACAGTGCATATTTCCTGCATACTCTTGTGGCCAGATTCACTTAGCAAGTTGCTTAGGGGTTCACATTTGTGTTTCTTGAGTATAATTTAATCTGTTTTGCATCAGTAGTGTGATTTGAGAGACCATGCCTCTGGTAACCATCAGATTTAAGTTTCTTAGAAAAAGATAATCTTATTGATGGGCAGTGAAGCAGAGTCAAGCACTGTAGACCCTATCCACAGAAACATTTTTCACAGTTGTGACAGTGTTGAGACTGAAACTGGTCTTCATAATGATTTCACAGCTGGTTGTCAGTGGTGGGATTCAAACCCTTATCTATGGGCGATCTCAGCAGTACAGAAACTAAGGCATGTAAGGGGGGTGGAGCACTCTGTAGACATAAAATGCAGCTGCTATAGTAGACTTAAAAAAATATCAACAGAAAATATGGAATTACATATTCATCCCTAACTGCCAAACTACTCCTGCAAACTCTTTCCAAGGTTGTGAGTCTAGATCTGTAAACTTTATGGCTGTCAAGCTGCAATACTGCATTATTACTAAATTATTTCATAATGGCAGATATTTACTTATGCAGGCACATTTTCCAGTATGAGTCAAAGACATGAGCAGGTTGAGCAGCTCTCACTGTGTTCACTATAGACCTACTACATAAGTACAAGATTCACAAGAACCAAGCACCCATGGGCCTTTCCTACTACGTAATCAAAACAGGTTGTGTTTGCTGCCATTGGCCACTGTACAACACAGCATTATCCTTCATTTACTTATGATGCTGCTTTGTGATGGTTACTTCAGGGGCTGCACTAGTAATGCTCATCTATATTTGACAGAGAGTCAAAACCAATAAATTATGACCTCTTAGTTGTAATGCTACGCGGGATTAGAATCAATCATATGTATGTATGCATGTATGTATGTATGTCATTGGAGAAAATTCCTCAGAGATATTCTACACCCACACCAAATTCACTAGTGTCAGTACAAAGTATATGGTGAATACATGTTATTACTGTCAGTGCACAGCTCTGGACAGCTAAGCAATATAATTTTCCTCTAAAAGTTTGAAAGTAAGGTGGTATTTAACCCATCTAACATAGCTATTATTTAGCTTTAGTGTAACATAGTAGCTTAATATAATCTCTCAAAATATGACTAACAAAACTATATTTTTAAATTAATAGTTTTGCCAGTGCATGATATTGACTAAAGTTTCTTTTTCATTTTTTTGTCTTTTAGAACACTTGTGGCCTTTCTTCTGGTACTTCACATTGCTTTCAGTGTTTTCAATGTTTACAGGTTGGCAGGCAGGCTAATTGCATTGAGTGAAAAAGACCTCCATATACATTGCCAGTATTCTATATAACCAATTTTTTTGCACAGAAATCAAGTCTGTTATGCCTGACTTTTTTATCTCTTTGTTCATAGGTTCATAGGTGATCACTAGGTTAACAACCCTAGAGGGCCTTTTTAAGTCTAGCCTTGTTTCACAAATGTATCTGACAAGTGTTGATACCCCAGGGTTATTTTAAGGGGAATAATTAGGCTTGGGCATTGGTATCAGCATTTATAAACTGCGTCTGTCTACTAGAGACATAGATGCCAGACCAGGGATGAATTATTGATTTCCCATCCACTGGTCAAAGTTACACTCGAATTGTGTTAGTGAAGAACTCTGCTTCACATGGATGGGTAGCCTGTTGCAGTGAGCGAGTAGTCTCTGAGACACATATCCATCCCTCAGATGTGTCCTATTTATGTTACAGGTGAGGTATATTTCCCTAGATTAAGTAATTGTGATAATATTTGTTTTGTGGATGTGGAACAGTTCCATCAGAGTGGGATTAGGGCATGCTTTATAGACCAAACATAGATCACATTTCAGCAATCTGTAGGAGACTGAGTACAGGGAGAGGGCTTTGAGGCAGTCCATGTAGGACAGGATGCTTAGACCATATATTCTTTTTGTAAAAAAAAAAAAATGTTGTGTGGATGCCCACTTGTTGTATAGGCTCCCTATTATGCTGTCACAGATGCAGGTTGCGAATGTGTCTTTGTCGAACTGAAAAGCACGAAAAGGCAAAATAGCGAAGCAGCTTTTCAGAGACTTCTTTCCCTGGGAAAGAATTTGTTTGACCACTTTCGCTACTTTGCCTTTTTGGCACTGTAGTGCGATCTCAGAGTTGGTATATTTAAGTGGGGGTGTGTGGGGAGCACAACTTCCCACATTATGTAATGTTTTACATTTTTTTTTTTTTTTTGGAACAGCGATTTATTTCCCTTGGAAAAAAAAAAATCACTGTTCTGAAGTTTCGACGTTGTAAGCTTTCACTTACATGGGGTTGACTATTGACTCTTCTGAGCATGCAATATCATAATATAGACCTGTTGTATATGCCTGGTCAGGTACATAGCAAAGGGGGCTAATGATTGGTCTGATTAGGGCCGAGTACAGCAGAACAATAACATCCTTGCATCTAGATGCCAAGATGCCATACCGTTGCTTATAAGTTTCACAATATAGAATTATTTTCTTTCTACCATAGACTTATGACAGCCAAAGGCCAGGTTACTGTCTGCATGTGTTTCCAAATCACTGACCACTGAGTCTACTCTTATGGGTGTATTATCAATGTGGTAGTTTCCATGGATAGCCTTCTTCCCAAAGGATGCTATTATGCATTTCTTGGAATTGAGTTTTAAACCATGGCTGTGGCACCAGTTATTAATCTGCATTAGGCCTTCTTGGAGGGTATTAGTGTTACTGGGGGATTTTATGACTATGCCTAGTTTGCAGTCATCTGAAACTTGGTCAGCCAGAGGCCCTTCATGTTGACATTGACTTCAGAGAATGATGCCAAAATGGAGTAGCTTCAGCACCGAGCTTTGAGGGACTGTACTAGTGATTGGCCTATTCGTGAAGGTAAATTCTCCTTTCCTTACTTCTTAGATCCTACCTGTGAGCCAGCTGATATCCAGTGGGTGACATAGAGGTTTATACTTAATATCATGAGTTTGTCTATGATGCTCAATTAAATTCCTTGGCCAAGTCAATGTAGGCAACATACACAGTTTTGCATTTGTTTGTTGTTTTGGTGACCATGCCAACTTAAAACTGAAAAAACTGCCCAACAAGTTTTGTTGACTTTCTTGTAGAAGTCTACCAGGATGAGTAGGTATGACCTGCCCTTGATAAAATCATACTGGGTTGGATCCAGTGTCTGAAGGTTTCCTATATCATTTCTTATCATTTCCATGATAATTCTTTCTATGACTTTGCATATGAGACTAGTCAGAATTATGAGTCTGCAAATATCTGGTATGCAGATGGCCCGTCCTTGTGCAGAGGTATGACAGTTGCAGTCCTCCATTTGCTTAGCACAAAGTCTGTCTGAAGGCTGTGGCTAAATGGTGATTCTAGTGGTCCTAACAGGCTGTGTTTTATGCTATTAAGGAGGTATCTTATGATATTATCAGGACTCATTGATGCAGTGTTATTGGCCTTGGAGAGTGCACTGAAGACATGTTCTTTTGTGATACTTGGTGGAGTTATAGTTGAGGGTATTTCCTAAGAGGTATCTGGGGGGGGTGCCATGTGGCCACTTGTCAGTCAGTGTCTATAGTTTGTCACTATATGAACTATATCTTTATGCAGGCTAATGTAACTCCAGGTACAGTGACTTTATTACTGCACTTGTGTTTGATTCCTTCCATTTTGTTTTCCAGCAAGGGTAAATAATTCGTAACACAAATTAGAATTTTAATCAGCAGCTAGTTCAATTGTACTCATTTTTGTGAGCAGAAATATAATCATGGCTAATTAAAGACTCCCATTACCATTCAGTTAGCTTATGCTCCTATATACTGCAGAATTCACATATTTCTTACTAATTTCTGGCTTCATCCTGTTTTTATTGCTAGAAATTTCTCAACAAATGATCCATGCATTTTTGAACATTCATGCCAAATCAGAATCCACCTCCTGTTCAGTGATCTAGCCAATGCCTCGGGGATCATGTATGGAATACTCGAGTTATATTCTATTTTACACAATTTCTATTTAACCGTATGAGAGATCTTCTTTTTCTCATAGCTCGTTTCCTGTTGTCCTCTGAGACTTCCTTTATGTGACTAGTGGAACTGATTTTCTATAATCATTGCTGACTATTTTTAAATTATTGTCCTTTCACTGACTTGCAGTATTAATAGTTGAGTATAAATGTGTTATATACTTTGCATATTTGCTTGTTTAATAATTACATTTCCTTGGTTATGTCTTTCTTTATAAAGTGTTTCACTGTAAAACTGGCTAGTCATTTTTTTTTGTTGTTTTCTTTTCAGGTTAAGCAAAACTCAGTGAAAGGATTGCTCATTAAAAGAGCAGCAAGACACAGGGAAAAAAAAAGAAAACTGTTTATCAAAAGAGCACCAATACATGGACAAAAGAAGAAACTGTTTATTAAGGAAACGTTTGAATTATACTTTTTATAATATACATGTTTTGTGTTCAGATAACTTTACTTGATAAATAACATGGAAGAATGTTTTTTATGTCCTGATTTTCAAACCAGAATGAATTAATTATTTTATTACAAAAATGACTTGAACAACTAATTTACTAAAATATTATTTTAATGAGCGATACAGGAGAAAAGAGAATATAAAACTCAAGTGCAATTATATACTGTCTTCACCAAACACGATTGATGCACATTAAAAACTCCATATTGCATGCAAGTTATATGAATGATGTGCATATGAAATTATGGAAGACATAAAGAATGACTGAAAAGCATTTACATAAACTCAGCTCAGCTCACATGCTTTGATATAACCAAATACAACAGAAGATGATAAAGTTTAGTTAAAGTCCACAATAATGGAGCCAAATCCTCTTAATGCTAAAATTGGCATGTTCTACACCGAAGAGGATGCGACAATCAGACTCTGCTGACAAGCAGAGAGAAGGAGATAAATATTCTGAGGAAAAGACTTGAAAAAGGGGAGCCACTGAAGAAAAACTGCTGAATAACTTATGAGACAGTCGTATGGAGACAAGCCAGAGGTCAGAAGCCAGAATCACTAAAATCATTCAGCTCTGATAAGGATCTCAGTTACTGCAGGGAAGGCTTGTTAGATAACAAATTAATGCAAATTAGTGAGAATTTTTTTGAATGATATAATAACATCCAGCAAGGGCTGAAGGACAAAAATAATAATGGATGGTTTGTGAGCCAGCAGCCTGTAAGTAGTCACAGGTCAGAAAGAAGATGCTGAAAAAGACCAATGAGAAGGTGCAGTCAGGCTGACAAACTTCAAAGAGAAAAAGAAGCGTGCAAAGAAAAGCATGAAAAGCAAATAATATTGCTTGGTATTAGCCGTGGTGGTGCAGCGGTAGCATTGTTGCCTCACAGCAAGAGGTTCTCCCGTTCAGTTTTCAGCTGGAGTGCAGGGAGTGCCTTCTGTGTGGAGTCTGCATGTCCTCCCCACAGTTGGGTGGTGTTCAAAAGACATGCGTAAATGGACGTGCCTTCGTTGAAGGCTGGACGTCGAGCTGGCACCTCGGCGTTCTTGAAAATCTACTGCCAATCATTAGCGGACCGGAGTTCCGCTGTGGCGACCCCTAACCGGGAAAAGCCAAAAAACAAACAACAACAACAACATGGTTAAGGAGCTTGAATGAAATGCTAGCTGATATGAATAAAGAACCAAAAAGTGAGTCTGCAGCCAAATGGAGGACCCAAAAACTTATAATACAAGGTTAGTCCTGAGGAGGACTTTTGGTCTTTGTTATGCTAAATTCTTCATGTTTGGGGATAGTTTCCCTGCTTAGTTGTGTATTAGAGCTAGCATAACTCCCTGTATTGTGCTACTGTGTACTACTGTTAACATCTCGTTAAAAACACTCTGATCACACTTCAGTTTTAGGTTCAGTCCAGTTCTGTTGAGGAATAAGACCAATTTTATTTAAACAGAAGATAGAGGAGCACTTTAATATTGCTGAAGATAAACTCATTTATGTGACTGAAAAGTTGGATGCAACACTTCAGAAAGAAAAAGGTTTTGATAAAGCATAGGTTATTTTGGAAACACAGACGCTCATTCAGAAAGATAAAAATAAGAGTTGCATGGCTGCTCAGATTCAAACAGAGAAATACCCTCAAAAATCAAGCATTTCAGAAAGCTGAAGTGTAGAAGCTGACAGAAATTGTGCTATTATTTCTGAGATGGAAACCAGGACAGACTTCCTAATAAATGAAAATGCAGGCAGATAACTGACATAACAGTTGAAACAAAAAAAAATCAATATAAAGAAATTGAAGAAGTCAGATAACAGTTTGTGGAGCTGATGAAGGAGGAAACATCTCCACCAAAGCATGAATTACAGGAAATCCTATATGATGATTTTCAAATTATCAGACCCATGGAACTATAAGAAAAACTACATGTATATGGAGTCTCTGCTTACCATAAAAGAGAATACAGAATATAAACTTAAGGCTAGACAATATGCTGGAGAAAATGCTGAAAGACATAGAGACAGAAAATAACTCACAATTTAATAAAGAACAGGGTCAAAGACGTGCTATAATTGAGGAGGGGTTTTATTTGGGGACAGCAGCAACACTATCAGAAAGTAGATATCAAGCAGCTACAGAATAGAAACAAAGGAACAGGTGTTCAAAATTCAGACTTAAGTAAATAAATGCAAGAAAAAAATCCATTTAAGAAAAAAAGGTTACACTTTCAAAACCAGGCTGAATAAAAAAAAGACTTGGAAACCACTAAGGTTTTAATTGAGTAACAAAAAAAAAAGACAGAAATGCAACTGAATCCTATTAAATTTGGAGGAGCAGAAGATCAAAAGGATTTAAGAATGGAACTTGTAAAAAGAGTGGAACAAGAGGGTAGACACAATGACAATGGCATAATGTAATAAAATGTCAACTATAATTGTATTCCTGGAGCACTAACTTGAAGAAGAAGAGAAGATGATAAAAGAAAAAAAAAAAGAAATGCTACCCACAATGAAACTCAAAGTGCATGGCACTCTGAAGTATTATCAAGATCGAGCTATTATGTAGAAATCACAGATTAATAACCTCAAAAAGGGTACATAAGGAAATACTGTGAGGACAAAGAAATGGGCTGAGAATAACATTTGCTGACATATTTTACCTGTTGTGGGCACAGATTCCAAGATAAAACTCATGACTGCAGTTATATGTACAACACATAAATAATGCATAAACAAAATATGTTTTGCATTGTTTTCTTTTTCATTATAAGATTATTATAATTTTTGAGGCTATATCCCTGTATTTACTGACTGACATAATGGAATTTTAAACCAGTGGGATTTGAATTATCACTGTTTTCACACTGTTGCATGTGTCTCTGCTGTAATCATCTGTGTGAACTGTACCATCTGCTAATGTCTTAACTTTGTCTACTATAGTCAGTTGTAAAACTGTCTGTATCTGTCAGAGGAACCCTTTCAGCTTCAAATATTGTGTGTGTGTGTGTGTGTGTGTGTGTGTGTGTGTGTGTGTGTGTGTGTGTGTGTGTGTGTGTGTGTGTGTGTGTGTGTGTGTGTGTGTGTGTGTGTGTGTGTGCGCGCACGTGTGTGTGTGTGTGTGTGTGTGTGTGTGTGTGTGTGTGCGTATTTTCTTAATGACATCATGCAGTTTTCTTTTATTGTATGTAATATATTTATGCAGTTTAGAGTGAAACATGAAGATTTTCCATTCCTATGTTATCTCAGAAGTGAGGCTAAAAAGTACAGGGCTATAGCCTTATTTGTTATGTATCCATTTAATATTTTTTTAAATCATGTTTCACAGCATTTGAATAGGAAATGTTTCAGAAGGCATTAAAAGGCATTTGAAATTCAGATACAATTAAGCAGTATGTAAGACTACTGTTTCCTTTAGTTACTGCCCAGTGTATTTCCAAAGCCAATGATCCTAAACTGCTGAAGTCACACCACTGCTCTTCTTAAAAGGGCAAGCAAAGGCACAGTAACATGTTTTGTTTGTGCAAAAGTGTACTTTTAAACTCTTTAATAATAAAACAACAAAGTTAATGATTGATATATGGGTGTACTTTACATAATCGAACACCTAAATGTTCGACTTTCATATGGCCGAGACCATATGATCGAACATTTGAATGTTCAAAAATGTGAAAAAAAAAACTAAACAGTGATAGCAGGGGGGCAAGCCCTCCTGCACCCCACACACCCACGCTATTTAAATATGCCAACTCCGAGATCGCAGTACATTGCAGTAAAGGGAAATCTTCCCATTCTGCACTCTATGGAGATCCCCATTCAGACCGTTCGAACTTTTAAAAGTTTGATCATATGGTTGCGACCATATGAAAGTTGAGCTTTTAAAAGTTGGACCTTCTGAAGGGGACCTATATATATATATATATATATATATATATATGTATGTATATATATATATATATATATATATACATGCATACATATATATGTGCCCCTATTAGTTGATCAAGTTTTCAGAAACTCAAACTCCACATGGTCAAAACTATATGGCTGAGTTTTTGAAAATTTGAAGCTTTTGAACAGACATCTCAGTACAGCTAAGATCAGGAAATGTACCCTTTTCCTCAATGTAGTGTGATCTCGGAGTTAGCATATATAATTTGCAGGTAGTGTGGGGGGAGCAGCCCCCCACATGGGAGGTGCAGGGGGCTTGTCCCACCTCCAAAAATGTAAAAAAGGTAGATTTTGTGCGTTTTTTTTTTTTGTGCTGCCTGAGTTTTTGGAAACTTGCTCTTATGCTTTTTTGCGATATTTTTCTGAAGTTTCAGAAAAGTCAATCATCCGACAGGACAGACCTATATATATATATATATATATATATATATATATATATATATATATATATATATATATGTAGACAGAGAGAGAGAGATGTATACATACACAGACAATGCATACTATTCATACAGGCTTCAACAAAATGGTGTTAACACTGAAGTTTGCACTTGACATGAAATCTCTTTTCCGGTTTACATGAAAACTATTGGTGCATGGTATAGAATGAGAATAATTGGCAGAACTTCACATGAAAGAATGTCTGCTGTCTCACAAGGCCAAAAAATTAAGTCTGATAACAACCTTTGGGGAAATTAAGTTCCTTATTAAAAACTTCATGAAAACAAACTGTGATCAGTGATTCAATAGTCATATCTCCTTTAATGATCACAGTGCAGTAAATACATTTCCCAGAACACTGCTGACTTGCCAGGATTAAAACAGTCATTTAAGATATCACTGCAGTCATCAAGTATGTATTAGCTCTGTCTTCTTGATCTTTTCTTAGAATTTTTTTAGTTAAATACAGACTTAGCCTTTAATCGCCTATCTTGGCATAGATGTAAACTAGAGTGAGTTCCATTGCATATAATGTTAAACCTCTTTTCTGGTCTTTATTCCTGATCTACATTGATTCTAATCCAAGTGGTGATGCTGAAACTGCTGTAGTTACAGTCATGTATGAGTTAAATTATATATATTTTCAAAAGCAAATATGAGCCACAGTACAGTAATTGTAGATAACAAGACCAAATATCAGATATGTTCTGGATTGCAATAATTTTTTGCAGTGTTCAAAGAAAAAATAACTGAAGCTTATGTATGGCAAGTCTGATGACTGCATATAACTTCTGATCGTAAACAAAGAAAGTTGTAGAATTCTTCACTGACTTTCCACTGTATGATAAAATATTTTACCTTTTTGCTTATCCAATGGCACACTCTGCACCAAAACATAACTTTATACAAGCAATATTGGACACATGTAGTTGTGACTTTTATACATTATATATATATATATATATATATATATATATATATATATATATATATATATATATATACAGAGAGAGAGAGTATAGAGTCCATACATATAATTTATGAAGGAATCTTTATGAGTCTAAACAAATGTGGAACATGCTCATATGTAGTATAGTCTGGTTTGTTGACATGAGTCCATTTTTAAGGTTGTATATGTCACTCTGCATTCTAGAGTCAGTGGCTAAAACAGTTTCTTTTTCAGATGAAGTTTCCATAACTCCCATGATGTCTTTATGAAGGGAGGTTTACAGATATCTATGTTTAACTGTTAGTTTTTTCCCAGGGTCTCCCTGGTTGGCTCCCATATGCATCTGCATTTGCTTTTTTGTGAAGAATGGAATTTTTCTAATATTTATCTAGAGTGCAATGGGAGAAGTTAAAAGATGATAGGTAAAGAATCCAAACAATAGAAAATTAATTATTAATTTATAATGATATACTTTGAAAAAAATTGAAAGCTAGAGGTCTGAATGGTGTACAACACTTTCAAGAATATCAAAGGACATTGCTTCAGACATCCTATGATGATATCCAATATAATTTCCACAGTGCATTGCTGCATCTTCATTTACTACAATAGGTTTTAGTAACACATATTACTTGCCAAAATGCATCCAGGTAGTGGAAAAAAATGTAGAATATTGTATGCTTGCTACCACGATGCCTGCTGTGCCACTATATACATCATGGCAGATGCCCAGTAGAAATCATAGCGCTCCTGTAGTTCTTAAATATGGGTACATGCATTTTAGCCAGTATGAGTTGTTGAACAGTCCTAGAAACTTGCACCTGTCACCCAGTCTCTGTTCAGGAGTTGTAGTCATATTATTTGCAGGGACTGCTTTGTTAGACTACCAATCAACTCGTTAATCACATTTGATATGCAGACTACAGAAACTCTTACCAATGGCACACTACAATATGTGCATCCAGGATCCTGGATTTGCTCCCATGAATTCAGCACATCGGGCAATGTCTGCCCTTCAGCACTCATTGTTTATATAGCAGGTATGGGTTTTACAGGATCAGGTTGCCAGCCTGATGCCCAACCCTCCTCAGAGGGTGCACCACACACTTGCACGCACACACTCACACCTAGGGACAATTTAGAGTGTCCAATCCACCTACTTCATGTCTTTGAAATGTGGGAGGAAACCGGAGCACCAGGAGAAAACCCACATGAACACAGGAAGATCATGCAGACTTTACACAGAAGGCACCCCAGCTGAAAAATTTAACTGGAGAACCTCTTGCTGTAAGGCAACAGTGCTAACTGCTATACCACTGGGCCGTCCGCCATATGTGTGTAGTCTGCAGTTATACCATAAATAATTAGAATCTTCTTGCATGCCATCATTATGTAATAAACTTGCTGCAGTATGGTAGTCTAATGCTGCCAGTTAATATCAAGTTCATGCTACTATTTATTATGGTGTTTGTACCTTATATAAGTTATAATTAATATGTGATTTATAAAATGATTAAAGAATGTAGGGAAGTTCAAAAACATTTCTGAAGTCATATAGGATTTAGCTGCTAGACATAGTAGAAACATTTGCACTTTACCATCACAGCTATTCACCTGTCAACATTTATCATATTTGTAACATAGCACATGTATAAGTTTATTTTGTGTGTGTGTGTGTGTGTGTGTGTGTGTGTGTGTGTGTGTGTTTGAGTGTGTTCCTGTATGTTTGTGCATCTGTTTTTGGTGTGTGTGTGTGTGTGTGTGTATGTATCTTTTGTGTATCTATGTGTTCTGAAAACACACACACACACACACACACACACACACACACACACACACACACACACACACACACACATGCATACAGTCTGCCCCACACACAAACACATTAAAAAATATTTTTATCCGTGTTAATTGCCAATGCTGGTTGGTCAGTTAATGTAACAGAGAGAAATTCCAGTTCAAATGCATGGTAGCTGCTACATCGGCATTTGGTGCAGCGTGTTCTGGCTGAAGTGTGATTCTCAAACTATCAAGAAATATATCGCTGATTGATAAGTATATTTCTTGGCAATTTCACCTTTCAGAGTTCTGCATTGTCTTAATTTTGCCTGACTGAATTATTTTTGCCTGACTGAATTATTTTATATATTTTCTGGCATTGTTTTCTGTTTCTCATCTGTCCTGAAACTGTTTTTTCCTCTACCCCCACCCTATTCTTGTGTTATTATTATAGTTTGTGGCTTTGCAGTTGCCCGCCCTACTGTAAATTTGATCTGGGACATCCTTCCCAGTCTGGTGTTCACTCTATTTAATACAGAGAGAACATTTGAGAAGACCAATATTGACCTTGAATTTTTCTTCTGCTCCTTCCTCTCTCCTTGCACATTACAAAAACAAAAATGCATTATATTTTGCTTTTGCCGCTTCTTAAAAGTACTCAGTTGTATTTATTCTGCTTCATGTATTACTGCTTGGTAGTAGCCTGGTTAAATTGTAACTGTTATTCTAAGCCTTTTGGTTTAAGCACTTGGGCTTCAGACCAGTTGTTTTACATTAAGAAGGTTTGTGGTCTGCACTGTTGTGGCAGGACAGGTAGCTTACATTCTTCTAAGTTGGGAATTGCTGATTGAATGCTCAGTGTCTGTTATTCTAAAAGTGCATTCTGGTTAACACACGTGGGCTTCAAGCCAGTTATTATTCATTAAGAAGGTTTGTGGTCTGCACTCTTGTGGGAGGAGAGGCTAGATTCTGCCCTTCTGAGCTGGGAATTTCTGGTTAAAGGCTTATTGTGCCTGCTTATTTGAACTGTTTCTTTCTGAAATTGGTGCACCTTACTTGCTGTAGCATAGACTAGATTTAGGCATCTTGAATCTAGCTTTGTTTGTATAACTGAGCACTAATACAGGCCATCTTTTTTGAAGAAGGTTCCCCTGCACCCTAGTGGCAGAAGTGTGCAGTTAGAACTTATGTGATTGAAGACTGCTGGAACAGGGCTCAGTTTTGAGCTTTTTTACTGGTTAACTGGGTAATTTGTTTAAATCAGTTTGCTCATTTTCTATTGTTATATAAAAAATTGCACTTTATTCATCTGCTTTTACTGTATTTGTGTTTCTTCCTACTTTATTACTTTATTTTGCTTTTGCTGCTTGTTCTTAAAAGTACTTAGTTGCATTTATTCTGCTGCATTTATTACTGCTTGTTAGTAGCCTGATTAAATTGTAACTGTTATTCTAAGCCTTTGGATGAAGCACTTGGGCTTCAGACCAGTTATTTTACATTAAGGTTTGTGGTCTGCACTATTGTGCAGGACAGGTAGCTTACATCCTTCTAAGTTGGGAGTTGTTGATTGAAGGCTTAGTGTATATTATTCTAAAAGTGTATTAGTTCTGGTTTAAGCACTTGGGCTTACATTAAGAAGGGGTGGGGTGGTCTGCACTCTTGTGGGAGGAAAGGCTAGATTCTGCCCTTCTGAGCTAGGAGTTTGTTTAAAGGCTTGTTGTGTCTGCTTATTTGAACTGTTTCTTTCTGAAATTGGTATGCCTTGTTTGCTGTAGCATAGACTAAATTCAGACCTGCTGAATCTAGCTTTGTTTGTATAACTTGAGCACTAATCCAGACCATCTTTTTTTGGAGAAGGTTCCCCTGCACCCTAGTGGCAGGAGTGTGCAGTTAGAACTTGTCTGATCGAAGACTGCTGGAATGGGGCTCAGTTTTTAGCTTTTTATTGGTTAACTAGTTAATTTGTTTAAATCAGTTTGCTCATTTGCTACTGTTATATTAAAAAATACACTTTATGCATCGCCATTTAGCTAGGGTTAAACTATTCCCGGCGCCATAAAGTCTGCTCTTCAAATTTTCCCTTAGAACTAGCCAATTTTTTAGTTTTAGCACTCATATCTGTTTCTTTGAGCTCTGCACTTGTTCAGAACTCGTTGTAAGCACTAAATAAGTTACAAATTACTACAGCACTCAACTTTTCTCACTTGTCTAGAGGAAAACAGTTTTTAGTACTTAATAAATAAGCACCTATCCAGGCATGTCTAAGGGTCAGCTCCCGGTGTTTTCTCCTGTCTACCTGATGAATCTGGGCATCTTGGGGCAATGCAGCAATTGCCTCATGTACACAGACAACCCTCTCCTCCTACCCCCTAACACTACAACCTGTGAGAGATGCACTTATATAGTCAAACTGGAAGCAAAGCTATTTTTACCCAAGACTGGACCAGACAGTCAAGAGGAGAAGGTAAGCACTTGCACCACACCACACTCATCACATAGTCCCTCAAAACCTACACAACCAAAACACACACATAGAAACATAAAACACACACCTACATTCGCGGATACTCTCAATAAAAATCTGCTCAAGCAACAGAGACCTCCAAAGCAGAAATGCAAGCAACCTCCACCCCCCAACACAACCCAAATGACACATAGCCCACAAACTCAGTGTGCCAATCAAAAACAGCCCATAAGGCTTAACAATGTACCCAACACTCTAGTCATAGGTGACTCTAAATTCAGGCACACTGATGTTCCACTCACCAGGCTAAAAAAGGAGAAAGTTACTGTCAGCTGCTTGTCGGGTGCCAGGATCCACCACATAATGCACGCACTCAGGTCACTCCACAACAAGTACAAATATGACTCTGTCATTGTCCATGTTGGTGTGAATGACATGATACATACCTCCCTGGACTACATGAAAAGAGACATGGAGGAGCTCTCCGATCTTGTAGCCCAGGCAGGTATGACCCTAGCCCTGAGTAGCATCCTGCCATCACCCAGAATGATACCACAGTACAAGGACAAAATGATTGACTTGAACAATTGGCTAAGCTTCTGGTGTCATTCTAAGGGAATCCAGTATCTGTCTGCCTGGGATGACATGATCGACAGACCATGATGCTTTGCCAGAGATGGCCTGCACCTGTCGCCCTTGGGATTCCAGATACTGGCTAAGGATCTTGCCAACCCTATACTGCCTTTTTTATGCAAGGTTCAAATGACAAATTCACCACCGTAACAGGTACAAGCAAGCAAAATCTGAGGGTAATGCTACTCAATGCTAGAAGTCTAAACCTCAAAATGCATTCATTTGAGGCACTCCTTAACATGGAGAACATTGATATCTGTGTAGTGACAGAGTCCTGTTTCAAGGCTCCAGATAGCACCCCTGCATTACCAAGCTATAATTCATACCACACCTTTCAGCCACCTAACCTGGACCAAAACACTAAAGTTGGAGGTATGTCCATATTCATTAAGGATATCCACACCTCCAGGCTAGTTGCTCACCATAATGCATCCGAGATTATCCAACTGCAGCTAACTCTGGGCAAGACCACAATCCAAATTGTAACTTGCTACAGATCCCCCACTTTGCCCCAGGATTCCCACTCCTCATTTCTTGATACATTGGAAAATATTAGGGTACAACCCAACACCCTAATAATGGGTGATTTCAACTACCACACAATTAACTGGGAAAACTAAACATGTACCATCTGTTTTGCTGAACGTTTTCTGGAATTCATAAATTCCAATGCCTTGGATCAACTTATCCACACCCCCACCAGGGGCAGCAATATCCTACACCTGGTCATTACCAACATGGGTGACCGGTGTTCCACACCAGAGGTCAGTTCCTCGTTGGTCAGATCCGACCACAAGCTAATCACCATAGACATCTACATCCTGCCCCCACCCCCTATTAGGGAAATCACTGTAAAAAATTTCTCCAAAGCCAACTTCACGCTTCTTAAGACAGAAGTGGCAAATTTCACGACACCCATGCAGACGGATAATAGAGGTACGACTGCTGAATTCTATACAAATGCACTTTATAAGCACTTACACAAGTGCATGGATTGTACTATTCCTAACCAAACCAATATGCTATCCTACAAAAAAGGAAGCCAATCTGGTCATCCCCTGCAATAAGCAAACTCTACAACAGAAGAAAGAAACTATTGCAAAAAAGAGTAAAATCCCATGATTGGAGGAACTCCCTGGTCAGCCTCAGTAAGAAGCTGAGATCCTTCATAAAATTCTCCAAAGCTAGTTATGAAAACAAAATCGCCACTGATTCTAAAGACAACCACAACACATTCTATAGCTATGTCAAGAATCTCAATGGCAACACTCAGATCTGCTCTGAGTTACAGCACAATGGCACTAAATAGACAGAACCAAGTGATATTGCCAACATCCTGGAAGATAGGTTCAGTGCTAACTTTACCCCCCCTCTCACCCCCTAAAGGGCCCATCTCTATACCTGAAGAATGCAAAGTCCCTGTAATCACGGCTGCACAGGTAAAAACCACACTCTCCAAAGCCAAGAACACAGAATCCATGGGACCTGACAACATCCCAGGCTGCATTCTACATGAACTACAGAATGAACTGGCACCCCACTTAAGCACCATGTTCAATCATACCCTCACCTCAGGCTTTGTGCCCACTGAATGTTGCACAGCGACGGTTATCCCACTCCAAAGAGGGGGAGCCACCACGGACCCTGGGAACTACCACCCCATTAGCCTAACAAGCCTGGTCTGCAAGGCCATGGAACGTATCATCATGGAACTTATAAACAAAGACATTGGTAATCTCCAAACTCTGGACCCCACCCAGTTTGGGTTTGTAAAATGCAGATCATGTCTCCTAAACCTGATAGACTTCTTTGAAGCAGTCACCAAAGCCGCAGACGAGGGTAAGGTGGTTCAGGCAGCCTATCTAGATCTTGCCAAGGCTTTTGACACCATCCCCCACTCTGGAATTATAAATAAACCCACTAAACTAGGTATAAATCCCTATGTCACAAGGGATCTAGGACTATTGAATGAAAGTTCAATAGTCCGAATCCACAATCACCGAACACACTTTAACAAAAACATTTTCACCGAAAAAGCGCTTTCGTTAAAGTGTGTTTAAAAAAAAATAAAACATTACTTTTACTTTTTTGCCGGGGGGCAAGCCCTCTTGCACCCCTACCCCCCTACTTAAATATTTTCACTCCGAGGTCACACTACAGTAGGGAAAAGGGAATTTTCCCTTATCCCCACTGTAGTGCGATCTCCGCAACAGGCATACTTATGCGAAAGTGCTTTTCGGTGAAAAGCACTTTCGCGCAATTATGCCCGGCTGAATCTGTTTCGGTTATTTTGCCGTTCGGTAAACCATACGGATCCTGTCACAAGATGGGTTGCTAACTGGCTCACTGACAGAGCCCACACTGTGAAAGTAGCAGACTTCAAATCCAACTTCAGACCAGTGACAAGTGGAGTACCACAGGGTTCAGTCCTAGGTTCTCTCCTGTTTGGTATCTACTTTTCTGAAGTACAGGCTAACACAGAAGAACTTTGGCTAATGAAGTTCGCAGATGACTGCAAACTAGGAGCCATAATCAAAACTCCTAACGATGTGGACATCCTACAAAAGGGCCTCACTGAGACAGATGCCTGGTGTCAAAGCCATGGTCTGAAGCTCAATGCCAAAAAGTGCATTGTCATCCCCTTTGGTAAAAAAATCTGTACCCATGAGCTACCACATAGGTGGTAGTCTACTTAACACCGAAAGTGTGATAAAAGACCTTGGGACACAGGTGGACAGTAGTCTCTCCTTTGATAATCACATCGCCACAGTAGTTAGGAAATCCTTCTACATGGCAGACCTCATCACAAAAGGTTTCTCATCCAGGAAAAAAGAGGTAATTGTTCCCCTCTACTCATCACTCATTAGACCCATTATAGAGTACAACGCCTCTTTTGGTATGTACCCCATAAGACATCTACAACAACCAGAAAGGCAGCAGAAATACCTCACAAAGAGGATTACCAGCCTCAAACAGATGCCCTACGCAGACCGTCTCAAAAAACTCCAGCTTTACTCCGTCGCATATTGCCTACTCAGAGGCGATCTCTGCCTAACATCAAAGCTATGTCAAACCCAGAGCTGTTGGACATGCTCCACTTAAAGAAACCCCAATACCTCCAAGCTACACATTCTAGGGATCTAGACCTTGTCACCACAATAAACAGAACATGCTGGAGGGATAGATTCATGTCCCAGAGACTTCCCATACTCTGGAGGCCATGGATTCTCTTTGTGAGGTATTTCTTTGGCTTTTCCAGTTGGTGCAGGTGTTTGGAGAGGTACATACCAAACAGGGTATTATACTCAATTATAGGCCTAATGAGGGAGGAATACAGAGAGGTAATAGGTTCATAGGTTCATAGGTTCATAGGTTCATACTAGGCTATCTGCCCTAGGGTATTTATAAGCCTAGCCAGAGTGTGTGTGGCTTTCACCACCCCTTAGGATGAGAATACTATACCCATTAGTTTGCTGTGCCTCTGTCCAGCAGTGACACAGAGATGATTCCCGGGTAAACTGATCAAGCAAACCTCAAAATGCATTCACTTGAGGCACTCCTTAACATGGAGAACATTGACATCTGTGTAGTGACAGAGACCTGGTTCAAGGCTCCAGATAGCACCCCTGCATTACCAAGCTATAATTCATACCACACCTTTCAGCCACCTAACCTGGACCAAAACACTAAAGTTGGAGGTATGTCCATATTCATTAAGGATATCCACACCTCCAGGCTAGTTGCTCACCATAATGCATCCGAGATTATCCAACTGCGGCTAACTCTGGGCAAGACCACAATCCAAATTGTAACTTGCTACAGATCCCCCACTATGCCCCAGGATTCCCACTCCTCATTTCTTGATACATTGGAAAATATTAGGGTACAACCCAACACCCTAATAATGGGTGATTTCAACTACCACACAATTAACTGGGAAAACTACACATGTACCATCTGTTTTGCTGAACGTTTTCTGGAATTCATAAATTCCAATGCCTTGGATCAACTTATCCACACCCCCACCAGGGACAGCAATATCCTACACCTGGTCATTACCAACATGGGTGACCGGTGTTCCACACCAGAGGTCAATTCCTCGTTGGTCAGATCCGACCACAAGCTAATCACCATAGACATCCACATCCTGCCCCCACCCCCTATTAGGGAAATCACTGTAAAAAATTTCTCCAAAGCCAACTTCACGCTTCTTAAGACAGAAGTGGCAAATTTCATGACACCCATGCAGACGGATAATAGAGGTACGACTGCTGAATCCTATACAAATGCACTTTATAAGCACTTACACAAGTGCATGGATTGTACTATTCCTAACCGAACCAATATGCTATCCTACAAAAAAGGAAGCCAATCTGGTCATCTCCTGCAATAAACAAACTCTACAACAAAAGAAAGAAACTATTGCAAAAAAGAGTAAAATCCCATGATTGGAGGAACTCCCTGGTCAGCCTCAGTAAGAAGCTGAGATCCTTCATAAAATTCTCCAAAGCTAGTTATGAAAACAAAATCGCCACTGATTCTAAAGACAACCACAACACATTCTATAGCTATGTCAAGAATCTCATTGGCAACACTCAGATCTGCTCTGAGTTACAGCACAATGGCACTAAATAGACAGAACCAAGTGATATTGCCAACATCCTGGAAGATAGGTTCAGTGCTAACTTTACCCCCCTCTTACCCCCTAAAGGGCCCATCTCTATACCTGAAGAATGCAAAGTCCCTGTAATCACGGCTGCACAGGTAAAAACCACACTCTCCAAAGCCAAGAACACAGCATCCATGGGACCTGACAACATCCCAGGCTGCATTCTACATGAACTACAGAATGAACTGGCACCCCACTTAAGCACCATGTTCAATCATACCCTCACCTCAGGCTTTGTGCCCACTGAATGGCGCACAGCGACGGTTATCCCACTCCAAAGAGGGGGAGCCACCACGGACCCTGGGAACTACCACCCCATTAGCCTAACAAGCCTGGTCTGCAAGGCCATAGAACGTATCATCATGGAACTTATAAACAAAGACATTGGTAATCTCCAAACTCTGGACCCCACCCAGTTCGGGTTTGTAAAATGCAGATCATGTCTCCTAAACCTGATAGACTTCTTTGAAGCAGTCACCAAAGCCGCAGACGAGGGTAAGGTGGTTTAGGCAGCCTATCTAGATCTTGCCAAGGCTTTTGACACCATCCCCCACTCTGGAATTATAAATAAACCCACTAAACTAGGTATAAATCCCTATGTCACAAGGGATCTAGGACTATTGAATGAAAGTTCAGAAGTCCGAATCCACAATCACCGAACACACTTTAACAAAAACATTTTCACTGAAAAAGCGCTTTCGTTAAAGTGTGTTTAAAAAAAATAAAACATTACTTTTACGTTTTTGCAGGGGGGCAAGCCCTCTTGCACCCCCTACCCCCCTACTTAAATATTTTCACTCCGAGGTCACACTACAGTAGGGAAAAGGGAATTTTCCCTTATCCCCACTGTAGTGCGATCTCCGCAACAGGCATACTTATGCAAAAGTGCTTTTCGATGAAAAGCACTTTCGCGCAATTATGCCTGGCTGAATCTGTTTCAGTTATTTTGCCATTCGGTAAACCATACGGATCCTGTCACAAGATGGGTTGCTAACTGGCTCACTGACAGAGCCCACACTGTGAAAGTAGCAGACTTCAAATCCAACTTCAGACCAGTGACAAGTGGAGTACCACAGGGTTCAGTCCTGGGTTCTCTCCTGTTTGGTATCTACTTTTCTGACGTACAGGCTAACACAGAAGAACTTTGGCTAATGAAGTTCGCAGATGACTGCAAACTAGGAGCCATAATCAAAACTCCTAACGATGTGGACATCCTACAAAAGGGCCTCACTGAGACAGATGCCTGGTGTCAAAGCCATGGTCTGAAGCTCAATGCCTAAAAGTGCATTGTCATCCCCTTTGGTAAAAAATCTGTACCCATGAGCTACCACATAGGTGGTAGTCTACTTAACACCGAAAGTGTGATAAAAGACCTTGGGACACAGGTGGACAGTAGTCTCTCCTTTGATAATCACATCGCCACAGTAGTTAGGAAATCCTTCTACATGGCACACCTCATCACAAAAGGTTTCTCATCCAGGAAAAAAGAGGTCTTTGTTCCCCTCTACTCGTCACTCATTAGACCCATTATAGAGTACAAAGCCTCTTTTGGTATGTACCTCATAAGACATCTACAACAACCAGAAAGGCCGCAGAAATACCTCACAAAGAGGATTAACAGCCTCAAACAGATGCCCTACGCAGACCGTCTCAAAAAACTTCAGCTTTACTCCGTCGCATATTGCCTACTCAGAGGCAATCTGCCTAACATCAAAGCTATGTCAAACCCAGAGCTGTTGGACATGCTCCACTTAAAGAAATCCCAATGCCTCCAAGCTACACATTCTAGGGATCTAGACCTTGTCACCACAATAAACAGAACATGCTGGAGGGATAGATTCATGTCCCAGAGACTTCCCATACTCTGGAGGCCATGGATTCTCTTTGTGAGGTATTTCTTTGGCTTTTCCAGTTGGTGCAGGTGTTTGGAGAGGTACATACCAAGCAGGGTATTATACTCAATTATAGGCCTAATGAGGGAGGAATACAGAGAGGTAATAACCTCCTTTTTCTGAATGCAATCCCTTTACTTATGAGATGAACCAAGTAAAAGGCTTTTTTGACCACTGGTGCTACATGATGGTCGAATGTGAGATTGTTGTCAGCCTAAGTACCCAGGTCTCTAACCACAGGTTGTGTGATAAGGGGGTTGCCGTTGATGTGGTAATCAGTAAGGGCTGTATTTTTGCTGAATGGGATGATAATGCATTTTCTTGCATTTATCTTAAGGCCATGACTTTGGTGCCAATCATTAGTTGCTGTGGGACCCTCTTGCAGTATGTTAACATCATTTGGGGAGTCAGTAACAGCATCCAACTTACAGTCATCCGCATACTTGGTCAGCCACAGGCCCGTTGTCTTTGCCTGGACCTTTGAGAAGTAGATGCCAAACAGTAGGGGTCCCAGAACAGATCCTTGGGGAACACCACTAGTGACAAGTCTGCTGTTGGAGGTGTGACACCTATTTTGACCTTGTGGGTCCTACTGGTGAGCCATTTGGCCACCCACCTGATGAGATAGGGATTTACACCAAGTTGAGTTAGTTTTTTGATGATGCACGAATGGGGGATTATGTCAAAGGCCTTGGCCAAGTCAAGGTAAGCTGTATGTACTGACTTTCCCTCATCCAGGGATTTGGTGACAGTCTCAAAGAAGTCAACCAGGTTCAACAGGCAAGCTCTGCCCCTAAATAATTCAAATTGGGTGGGGTCAAGTGCTTGGAGATTGCCTATGTCCTTGTTTATGAGAGCCATAATAATACACTCCATGGCTTTACAGATCAGACTTGTCAAGCTACTGGGGCGACAGCTTTTCAGTTCAGCAGTGGCACCACCTTTGTGCAAGGTGATGACAATGGCAGTTCTCCACTCTGCTGGAATGAAGCCTGTAATTAGGCTGTGGTTGAATAGGGTGCTAAATGGCGAAGCTAGTTATTACTGGAGATGGTGAAGAATACAGCCTGGGATACTATCAGGTCCCATGGAAACTGTCTTCTTTACCTTGGATAGGGCCTTTAACACTTGATCTACGGAGATGCGAGGTCTGGGACAAGTATCGGGGATGTCGAATAGGCCTTTTAGGGGGATGAAGTTTGCACTGAACCTATCATCTAGCAGGTTGGCTAAGTCAACAGGATCACTGTAAGTGGTACTGTTAAGTACTAATTCGGAACTAACCTGGACTTTGCCATGGAGATTCCTGATGTAGCTGAAGAAGGCTTTGTGGTTTCCTTTTGTTTCAGTGGCTAGTTTCAATTCATAATAGGCTTTGGAGGTTTTCACTAGTGGTCTAATTTGCTTGCTCAGGTTGAGAATGGAATTTTTCCAATTCGGGAATTTGTTCCTTTTTATCTTTGGACAACAGTTTCTTCCATTTGTTGTAAAGTCTGTTGATAGAGCATGTCCACCAGGCAGGGTTTATGTTTCCTTGAGGAGCAAGTTTTAGTTCTGTTGGGTATGGCTGAGTCCATGCAGTTGTACATGTGCTTGTATACTGCATTGTTGTACTGTTCAGCATAGTTGTCTGCATCCTTTGAGAGTGGTTGTTGTTGGTGTGAAGCTGTTACCTTCCCTTAGGAGGTTGTAATCAGCTTTTGAGAAGTTTTTTAGCCTTTAGGCTGGAGGGGGGTGGGTGGGATAGAAACTTCAAATGAGACAGACCGATGATCTGATCTCATTAGGGAAGAACTTACTATGGGAGTGGTGCAGTGGTCACCCATGTTGGTGAGAACCAAGTCCAAAAGGTTATCTCCCCTTGCGGGGGATGAGACAAGCTGGTCAAATGTGTTAGAACTGATGAAGTCAAGGAATCATTGGTTGAGTGCATTACTGCAGGAATAGTTCACCCAGTCTATGGTGGGCTATTTGAAGTCACAAAGGATCAGGGTGTTAGGGGGTACCTTGATGGAGTCAAGGAGGTCCAGGTAGGAGGAGTGGGTGTTCTGAGTCATGGAGGGGGGTCTATAGCTGGCTATAACTTGGATGGGTGTCTTGCCAACTGTCAGTTGCCCTGGAGTAATTCCAGTGCATCATGCTGACAAACCAGTCTGGAGGTGTGCCTGTCCTTAATGAATATAGAGACTCCATCACCCTTAGTCTTTCCAACCTCATTTTGGCATTGGAAAGTGTGGAATAAGTTATAGCCTGGTAAGGCAGGGGTGTTCTCTCCAGCCCTGAACCAAGTTTCTGTGACTGCACAGACATCGGCATCTTCCATTGTGAAGAAAGCCTGCAGTGAATGGATTTTTAGGTTAAGGCTCCTAGCGTTAAGCAGCATGACCTTCAGTTTGCTTTTTGACAGATCTTTTATGCTGGAAGATTTGTCTTTGAGACATAGCCTAAAATAGGCACATTGGGGGAGGCAAGAGCCTCGGCCAGGATCCAGAACCCCAGGAGTGACAGGTGGAGGCCATCTCTGGCAAAGTATTGAGGCCTGTCAACCATGTCATCCCAGGCAGACAGATTATGGCTCCCTTTGGAAAGAGACCAGAAACTTAGCCAATTGTTAAAGTCGATTATTTTTGTTGGTATTGTGGCATCATTCTTGATGAAGGTAGGATGCTGCTTAGGGCTAGGGTCATACCTGCCTGGGACACATACTCTGAGAGCTCAATCATGTCTCTCTTCATATAGGCTAGGAAGGTACGTCTCAAGTCATTCACAACAACATGGACAATGACAGAGTCATACTTGTACCTGTTGCGGAAAGACATAAGTCCGTGCGTGATGTGGTGGATTCTGGCACCTGACAGACAACTTACCGTGACATTTTCCTTGTCAAGCCTGGTGAGGAGGACATCAATGTGTCTCACTATTGAGTCACCAATGACTAGTACATTTGGTTTATTGTTATTCCTTATGGGCTGCATTAGTTTATTGTTATGCCTAATGGGCTGTGTTTGTGAGACACTGGTTTGTTGTGTATTGTGTGTGATGTGTTTGATGTTGTGTGTGGAATGTTTATGGGTGTGTTTTGGGGGTCTCTGCTGTTTAGGTAAGTTTTTATTGAGGACCCTTGCATAGGTGTGTGTGTGTGTTGTGCTTGGGTATGGGATGTGGGTGGTGTGGTGTTTGTGCTGGCAATCTCCTCTTTGTCAGGAGTACTGACTGTGGTGTGACAAAGCATGGATTCCAGGTTACTGATGTAGATGCATTTCTTGCAAGTAGAATTATGTGCTAGGAGAAGAGGACTGTCACTAAACAAAAGGCAGTTACTACACTGTCTAAGTATGCCCATGTCGCTCAGGCTGGCAGTAGAAACTGGTGGGAATTGTCCAAACATAGTGTTCTGAATACTTAGTGGACTTATGGAGAGTGGGTTTTGATGAGGGTTATGGTAAGAACAGCTGAATAAAGTGTAAAAAATGTGTGTGTGTGTGTTTCTGCCTTGGTGGACTTAGTATGATCACCCAGGCAAAAACACACACGCACGCACACACACACACACACACACACACACACACACACACACACACACACACACACACACACACACACACACACACACACACACACACACACACACACTCATTCATGCCCCTACAGACACACACACACACACACACACACACACACACACACACACACACACACACACACACACACACACACTCATTCATGCCCCTACACACACACACACACACACACACACACACACACACACACACACACACACACACACACACACACACACACACACACACACAGACACACACACACACACACACACATCTATCTACTTTACTTTGAATCTACACATAACCATAATTTAAATAAACAAGACAAACATAGTGTTCTGAATACTTAGTGGACTTATGGAGAGTGGGTTTTGATGAGGGTTATGGTAAGAACAGCTGAATAAAGTGGGGGAATGTGTGTGTGTGTTCCTTGGTGGACTTAGTATGATCACCCAAAACACACACACACACACACACACACACACACACACACACACACACACACACACACACACACACACACACACACACACACACACACACACACACACACACACACACTCATTCATGTCCCTACAGACACACACACACACACACACACACACACACACACACACACACACACACACACACACACACACACACACACACACTCATTCATGCCCCTACAGACACACACACACACACACACACACACACACACACACACACACACACACACACACACACACACACACACACACACACACACACACACACACACACACACACACACACATCTATCTACTTTACTTTGAATCTACACATAACCATAATTTAAATAAACAAGACAACATCGAAAGTTGGAAGTAACGAAAAGTTAAAAAATCAAAATGTTTAAGGTTGAATGCTACTTATTTCTGCCTTTACTTTGCTGTTACTTTCTATTACCATTATCCATTTACAGCTTTGTACTACGTACCAGGAAAATATTATGCCTGATGTTACATATCACGCAACCTGCACTGTCGGTGCTCTTTACACTAAGAACAAGTCTGAAAAAGGAGTAAAAGTACCTATAGTAGAAGGATGCATACTTCATTTAAAATATGTTTTAAATCAAGTAAATATTGGACATGTAAGTTTAAACAGAGAGATAAATATAAACATATATTGTTAGTGGCACATGTGCGTTATGGAGGCATAATAAATTAGAATTTGTATTAAGTTGTAAAAGTAGTTTTGATTGAAGAAAATTTATTAAAGCCATATTAACACTTCTGAAGATGTTAAATGCATAGTTGATTAAAAATACAGGTGTATCCCTTTAAATTACATTGTGGTTGATGGCGATTTCTACTGAATTTGTTAAACAGTTTTCAGTTGTTAATTTGTTTTAATGAAAATAAGGAAGATGTTTTTCTGTTTATTTTCAGAAGTGTATATATGGTGTAGAGAGTGGTGCTTAATATATGAAACTGTTTTTTCTGCGTTATTTGTTTTGTTTTTTTAACTTTTCGTTATTTCCAACTTTTGATGTTATCTTGTTTATTTAAATTTCAGTTGTGTTAATTTGAAGTGCTAAACTAGATCCGTATAGACACACACACACACACACACACACACATATATATATATATATATATATATATATATATATATATATATATATATATATATATGCACAGACACACACCAACACCCTGCACATCCACAGTTTCACTGGACTTAATCTGTACCATGAGTACTCCAATAGGATTGAATGGGAGATTGTCATCTTTTGACAGTCCTCACTTTGTTGTTAAGGGAAAACCAAGGTATGAGGTGTGTTTTTTCATAAAGGGCTTGATAAAAAATTGTAACATGTTTTACAGGCAAAACACACACACACACACACACACACACACACACACACACACACACACACACACACACACACACACACACACACACACACACACACACACACAGTCAACACAATAGAATGAGAATATATGGCCATTTACTTTTATCTGTCCTTCTGCCTTTTGAAAAAATATCAAAAACGTTGAGAGGCTTGGATGAAACTCTAGTTTTGTGATGCATATATATATATATATATATATATATATATATATATATATATATACATGAATAGGAATTATTTTGTTACAAAGAGGAACCTGGCCTCCAGGCAGTTGGGGATTTGAATTCCAACACTGCCCACCAATGTATTGCTAGATATTAGATGGACATGACTTATGGTCCTTGGATCTGCTCCACTGCCTACAAACAGGTCTGATTGCAAACAGAGAGATGGCCTGTCAGTCACAGCACTGGCACCCAACAGGTAGTATAAAATATGCACTGAAGTCTGATTTGGTGACCAATTCCTGAAATACAGTTTGCCCTCAGGAGCATACAGGTAAAATGCACTGTTGCCCTGGGTATGGTCTTCACACTCAAACTATGAATCCACATGGACCAAGTCTTTGGACCAGCACTCTGGATCATTTCTCAAAGCTGTCTTTGTGAATGTTAGTGTCTTCAATATCTCATACCTACAGTGACTGAGTTGCACACTATTATGTACACAGACACAGACAAAGGGACACACACCCACATACAAGCATACATGCGCACACAATTTTCAGGGAAAGCTGCCCTCCATAGCTTTCATCATGGCAATGTAGTTCTGGCATCATCCTAAAAACTGGGTTAGTGACCCAACACACCAGTTACCACACCACTCTTGATCAGTAGCCGGATAATAATAAACACAAATGGTAATGTCCAGAGCAGCTTGATGAATTACAGGTTGATACCAGCAGGTTGACAACCTACAATGCTAATCATGCAGTATTCTCAATTATACAATGCCCAACCAGCTTTAACATAGCTTAATATGTAAAGCAACGATCTTCTGATGTACTGCATAGGCATGCGCAGTACATCAGAACTGCCGAACACCAGACAGGTCTTAAATAATGGATAATAACAAATGATTCATAAAATGAATACCAGACACAATATCTTAAATGTGAATAAATAAAAAATACTTAGAAAATAAGTAAATTAGAAAGTGCTGATGCAAAGTAAATATGTAGAGGTAAATACATCTGTACAAAAAACAGATAGAACACTTAAAATAAAAGTCTAAATCCTAATTAAACGTTGGCTGGCTTAATAATACTGAAATGCAGCTGCTAAGTTACTTGAATACTATACAAGCATATGCAGGGCAGCAAACTTACATACATGTTTACATACCAAGGTCTATCAGTAGGACTTACTTTACATTATTTTCAGTTCATCATAAATATTTTAACTTATTAATATTTTTCCCCAGGAACAACAGGTAATTAACTCAGTTTTTTCACATACAGAGCAAAAAACAGCAGGAAGACCTTTAAGAGATTGCATATTGTTGTCATTTCCTTGCAGCTGGCTCTTTTCAAAATCTTAGCTTACAGTTCTCTGACTGCAGCACTTTTACTTCTCCTGCAACTGCAGATAATAACTTCTTATTTCATAAGTCATAGATACTTCTTTACAATTACTGTACTTTTTCAGCAGAACAAAGATACAGGTTTCATACTTGTTTTTTTCCTCTTGATTATATAAAAGAACAAATACAGTTCTCCTATCACTTATATGCTATCTTAAAAAGACAATTTCACAGTGCAGTTTCAACTGCAGATTTTACGAATATAAAATACACCTTTAAATATTTGAACAGACAGAAATAAGAAAGATAAAAAGGGAATAGACATCAAATTTTAAATCACTCCCCGCATGGTATAACTTTTTTTCACATATATTTTAGACCCCTTACACTCAGTGTCTGCTGAGTTGGGCTTCTCCTACTTATTTGTTCCCATTTTCTTTTTGAGAGTGTGGTAGACACCCTTAAACTGAGGGGTGTCTATTGCTTTTTCCTTACTACAAAATAGACTATGCTCCAACAGTGTAATAATAATAATAATAATAATAAATAAATATTTATTAAATTGTGATTTAAAATGGCAGAAAGGTATACAATTAGTATTGCTGATGATTATGTTAACACAGCCAATGTCTTCAGGGTATGAGACAATGGTGGAATAAACACAGCCTTTTTATTTACAAACTTCAAAAAAAAAGAAAGATTTAACCAGAGCAAAGTGCTTATATTCTATCAATAATACCTGCATAATAATCTGCTAGTCAACATTCCAGGATTTTTGGGTACAATAAATGGAGAATAATTAAACACGAGAGTTGGGTTTTATTTTTTATTAGGGATTTCATTACATCTTAGGTTCATAAGTTCATAGGAGGTTACTAGGCTAATGGCCCTAGGACCTTTACAAGCCTAGACATGTAAAAAAAAATGTACCCTAATTGACCATAGTTAGATGATCAGTGTTAGCAGAGTGATTCTGTGATCGGCACCAGCTACCCCTGTCCATGAGGGGCATGGGTGCGACCCCTGGGGTGAATTTATAGTCAAGCATCCAATTGTCAACGTTCCACTTAAATAGGGTCACAGATGACAATGAGACAGTGACAGTGTCTATTGTTACTGGTATGGCAGTATGGAATTTAATTTCTTTTTATAGGTCTCCACATATAACCATAAAAAAAAATAACACAAAAGGAAAAATAATAATAAAAAAAAAAAAAAAAAAAACAGTCGCTACAGCTTCGCTGGATACTGAAAATTGTTTTAATGACAAACAGAGTAGCAAATCGACCAACAACTTAGCGCTTTCACCGTGGATTCCACTGGCATCATCAGAGTTGTAAAAAAAGCCTAACATAACAGCTTAAGTACCATCATAGGTGAAATAGACAACCAATCACATTCTTCTATACAATTAATACAAAACAATGAATAGTTTACATAGTTAAAGACATATCACTAACAATCAGAATTTTAAAACAATAACTATCCTATAAATTGTAAAAACATAGTAAATACAACTTAAAATACATTTTTAACACCACAAAAACCTAAGTCCAAATACAAGTACAGTTACCTATCAGACTTTACCTAACATGGAACATAAAAAAACACTGGTATTGATTCAAATTAAACAAGCCCTTTGTTTCAATATAGGGGCCAGCGATATACTGTCATTAAGTCCTGGTGAAACATTGGCATTTAACCTCATCTGCCATTTACTTTCCCTTGCTGATACTTCTAATTTAATGTCACCACCCCTCTCATTGTGTTGAACCTTGTCTATCACAAAAAAGATGAACCTTTTAAAGTTCACACACTTATTACTGTGAACAAAAAGGGCATTGTGTGGATTCCTATTCTTTATTGCCCTTAAATGTTCACTAATTCTATCCCTTAACCTACGCACAGTTTTTCCAACATAAAAAGATGCACAGGACACACAGGTAGCCAGATAGACTAACATGGTCGTGTTGCAGTTGCATTTCCCCGGGCATCTAATGGAGTAATCATAATTCCCTACCGTGACATATGGCCCATCATTAATAAACTTACAAAGTTTATAGGCACCACATTTCATCATAAGGGAATGATACCCAGGTTTTGAGTTGGTCTTAGAATTCCCCTCTAAAATGTTCTTGATATTTCTGCCCCTACTATAAACTATTCAGGGTTTATTGCCAGGAAGATCCTTGGTCACTTCACCAAAATGTGTCCCAACATCTATTGACAATAGAACATATATTGTGGGAATCTGTATTGTAACGCAAAACAATCGTATCTGTATTAGTATCTTTAGGTCTAGTTTGTATCTGGGCAACTGTGGTGTTCAATATGGGGATGAAAGATGTTTGTTTTTACCAAAATTTCTTTCTTAATTTTAATCAACATTTTCAATGGATAACCCCTCTCAATGAACATCCCTATTAAAACATACAGTTCACTGGTAAAATTCACATCATTGCTTATTAAGTGTGATAATCTCACCATTTGGCCCTTTATAATACTTTTCAACTGATGTGGTGGGTGGCAAGTCTTAAAATGCAATAAGCTATTAGAATAGGTCTTTTTTTTTCAGAAAATAGTACTGCATAATTCTTGATTTATTTCATTCTTGAACAATTTAATGTCCAAGTAATCAATCTCATCAGGTTTCCATGTACTAGTAAACCTAAAAAAATCAGTTGTAGAATTTAAATATTCTACAAATTCATCAGCTTCATTTTCAGTCCCTTGCTATAGGATGAGTAATTCATCCAAAAAAAGATAGACTAACTTAAAAACTGGGTATCATTCCCTTATGATGAAATGTGATGCTTGTAAACTTTGTAAGTTTATTGGCCATATGTCACGGTAGGGAATTATGATTACTCCGTTAGATGCCCGGGGAAATGCAACTGCAACACGGCCATGTTAGTCTATCTCGCTACCTGTGTGTCCTGTACATCTTTTTATGTTGGAAAAACTGTGCGTAGGTTAAGGGATAGAATTAGTGAACATTTAAGGGCAATAAAGAACAGAAATCCACACAATGCCCTTTTTGTTCACAGTAATAAATGTGTGAACTTTAAAAGGTTCATCTTTTTTGTGATAGACAAGGTTCAACACAATGAGAGGGATGGAGATATTAAATAAGAAGTATCAGCAAGGGAAAGTAAGTGGCAGATGAGGTTAATTGCCAATGTTTCACCAGGCTTAATGACAGTATATCGCTGGCCCCTATATTGAAACAAAAGGCTTGTTTAATTTGAATCAATACCAATGTTTTTTATGTTCCATTTTAGGTAAAATCTGATAGGTAACTGCACTTGTATTTGGACTTGGGTTTTTGTGGTGTTAACAGTGTATTTTAAATTGTATTTACTATGTTGTTTACAATTTCTAGGATAGTTATTGTTTTAAAATTCTGATTTTTAGTGATATGTCTTTAACTATGTAAACTATTCAGTGTTTTGTATTAACTGTACAGAAGAAGTGATTGGTTGTCTATTTCACCTATTAGGGTACTTAAGCTGTTATGTTAGGCGTTTTTTACAACTCTGATGATGCCAGTGGAATCCAAGGTGAAAGTGCTTAGTTGTTGGTCGATTTGCTACTCTGTTTATCATTAAAACAGTTTTCAGTTTCCAGCGAAGTTGTTGCGACTGTTTTTTTTTATTATTTTTTACAAGTTTGCTGCTTGTTAGCACTTGGTTGGTTAATAACACAAAAAGAAGTTTGTTATGGATAGAAATTCTTATATCCACATCAAACTTCCTTTTGCATTATTCTTTTTATGGTTATCAGTGTCAGTGTTATAATGCTTCAGCTTTCATTTAGGTCTCTTCATATGACTATTCTACAAAAATAGATGTTCTTAGAAAATTTATCAACATGTTTTAACTAGAAGCACTTATTAATAGCTGGGGTTGCACCAGAAATTGATTTGTTTTCCCAGATGACATTTTGTAAAAGTTTTTCTAACCTCTTGTGGTAGTTGTACTAAATCAATTTACTCAAATTATTATAGAAAATACTCATGAAAATAAGGTAGTTGATGTTGTGAAGGTTAGAAATTATTATTGTAATTTTAAATGCAGTGGAACACAGTCCATTGGTAACTCAGATCATGCACGTGTCTTGGGACACACACACATACACACACACACACACACACATACACACACACACACACACACACACACACACACACACACACACACACACACACACACACACACACACACACACACACACACACACACACACACACACACACACACACACACACACACGATTATGAATGTAACTTCCTCAGGAAACGTAAGAACGTTTTATAAGAGAAATTATGTACCATGAATATCAGAACTGATAGGTAGAAGATGAGCTACTTTCTGTGTAAAAACAATATTGAATGTAGTTTGAATGTTTTCTATATTTTTATAGACTGTACTATTCATAAATATGTACCAAATTTAACCGGTAAAATATTGTGAGTGAGATTTAGATAAATCTCCCCTCAATCCCCATAGTGGTATGTATTTCTGTAAAAGCTTCATGTTAAGAAAAGAAAAGAAAAGAAAACCAACAGTTTTGAAATACTTGTACAAGGCTTCCATATTATAAGAATAAGCTCAGATACAAACATGCTTCTTAGAATTTAAGGTGTCTTATTAAGAAAGCCGAGGGATAGTGTGAAATGAAAATGGCAGGTTACATTAAGGATAACCAGGATGTTATCATTAAGCATGTAACACAGCATAGAAAGACTAATTCTGGTAAATTATGTCTAAATATTGCTAACACAATTATGAATGATCCTAACGGAGTAGCAGTCATATTTAGTTCTAAGTGTTTTTTCAGGTATGACTCTAGTGACTATTATATTTTCTGACATGAGTTTTGAGGAGAAATGACATATGTCCTAACATTATGGATTTAGAGGGTAAGGCAGCCATGGAAAAAATGAGACCTGTATCAGGGCCAGATGGCTTACGTGGTTATTTTTGTCAAAAACCTTTATGGCTCTTCACCTCTTCTATACTGTGTTTGTACTAGACATTTAGATGGAATCTCTTGTAGTACATATACTTAAAGGTGAAAATAGGTAATATATATGGTTCATATGTTAGTACTAGGCTAACTGCCCTTATGGACCATTTTAAGCCTAGCCATTTATCCCATTTGTGATTCAAACACTACACCTTGTGTTTGTAAGATGGACACCATAACTATTATGCCAACCCTCAACACCAAGATAATGACTGCAAGTGACATGACCTGTTCCAAGAAATGGGAATCTGATGAAAAATATTGTTAATGACACAGACAAGTCAAGTAGCATGATTTTTTGGTTACTTTACCTCTGAAAGAGTTAATTCCAAGCTTCACACAGCGTGGATAGTTTCTCCCTAAAAGGGATATGCCCAATGTGGGACTTGAACCCATAGCCCTGAGATTAAGACTCTTGTACTCTGTCGACTGAGTTATAGTCCAATAAGTCTTACAAACTTATTAAGGAAAGCCTGTGAAAGAGTTATTTTGCCATCTAGACATTTCTTAATATGGTTTTGTACCTGGTCGATCCTGTTTGTGTAACCTTTTGGAATTTTATAATAAAACTGCACTTTTTAATCAGCTTGGTTTACCTGAAAATGTGGTCTTTTTGAATCTTTTAAGAGCATCAACTAGGTATCACTAGTAAAATTCTTTAGGTTACGAGTTCCTTGAACTTTAATAAATATATTCTTAAGTAGGTGTAGCAGTAGCTTGGAAATAGGAGCTGTATTGTGAGAGTGCAAAACAAGAGTTTCAGAGTCAGTTCTGGGACCTTTCGTGTTTAATTTATTTATGACTTCTTTACTAACTAGTAATGGCACATGGCTAGGTAAGTATGCTGATGATTCTAAAGTTGGAGCCATTAATAATAGTGCTGACCAACAAGGATAGTTTGCAAGATGCTTATTGCAACGTTTAATAACAGAAAATGAATACGACATAGAAATGGATAACCAACAGTTTGGATTTATCAAAGGTTGATCTACATCAAACCAAGTTCTATGAGAACATAGATGTTTTGAAAGTCAAAGGGAAGACATCTTTGGCAATTTACCTGGATCTCTCCAAAGCCTTTACCTCCTTACATTATGATCAAATAATTGAATGTTCACAGTGATTAAATGTAAATGCATATGTTTTGAACTTGATAATAAATGGGTTAACAGAATGGAAGGAATGTGTTGTATTTAAAGGCAAAACAGCTAGGTAGTTACCTATTAATAAGGGGATCCATTTAGGGGTAATTTCTGGAACTTATATTATTTAATGTGGTGCTTGCCGAAATTCCTATGTCCAACAAATTTTGGGTCTGTAAATATGTAGATGATAAAGGTGGAGCTGAGATCCGAAATCTTTAAGGATGTCAATGACTTAAATTTGTATCTAATTAAAATTAATGTATGGAAAACCAGAGTAGATCTGAAATTTAATTATAAAAATGTAAGGTTTTGCAGTTTGGATACCTCAGAAAGTTAGGTTAGAAATTGGTGGTCAAGAACATGAAGTGGTAAAACAGATTAGGCATCTTGGAACAATCATTCATAATCTATTTTTCAAGTTCTGTATACAGGATATTAAGGTTAGAGCCATGATAAGGATGGGATTAATCTTTGGAACAATGAATTTGAGAAAAAAATACAAAGAAGACACACTAAAAAAATAAAATTTATGAACAATTTAAAGTAAGAAGAAAGATTATAGCATCTAAATCTTACAGCATCATGTATAGGTTAGCAAGAGGTAAATTATGCCTAGCATTTAGGGCCTCTAGAGAGGAATTGTTAAGGGAAAATCTACATCTTTCATTAAAAGCTGAATCTGAAGGAATGAAGAAAAGGGGAATTTTGTTCAGGACAAAAATTAACAGAACTTAAAAAAATAAATAGTTTTATTACCCAAAGTATACTGAGATATGGAACATTCTTCCTCTCTGGATTAAAGAAACAGAAACCTTGAAAATTTTTAAAGGCTAACTTCACAATTATATTGACGAGAACAAATGCTTGTATAAGACACAGGAGACTGCAGTATTAAAGGTCTAGCTGACCAACTGCTGCAATGGATTAGCTATATAAAAGTTGATGAATTGTTTATATAGTTGGTCTAGCAATTAATATTGCAAAGTGTAAGGTTCTTTACTTTGGTGTTAGTAATAACAGGTATCCATGTGCCATTAATCAAGAAATGATTCCAAATTCAAATATTGTGAAAATCTAGGGGTATTAGTTAATGATAAGCTCATGCCTAAGGCGCATACATGGGCTGTCCTTAAATAGCAGTAAATAAATAAAAGTACTGATCCCCTACAAGTCATTGATACACACACACACACACACACACACACACACACACACACACACACACACACACACACACACAGACACACACACACAGTACCATGGATATGATTGTATATACAGTTCAGCCTATCTTGCAAAACACATTTAGCAGACTGACATTGAGAGTATAGCATATTTCATATAAGGAAAGGCTGAAAGAGGTGAAATTATTTTAATTTATGAACATGCTTAGAGACTTATGTTTTTTGTTTGAATGTCCTAAAAATTAAACATTGGCAGTGACACTGGGTTTGAACTTTACATCACACACAAAATATACCATGAATAGCAACTTATGTGTTGATCTACCTGGGGACAGATCTAAAACTTTGAACAATTCCTTCAGATATTAATGTCATATAATAATGGTTGCCATGAAATCCTTTTCTTTAGCACAGGTAATTGCCAAAAGGACTATCATCAAAGTCTAAAGAGGTAATCACTCCTTTATGCTCAGCAATGATCAGGCCATTTATCAAGTGCAATGCCCCCTTTGAGATGTATCTCACTAAATATATCAAACAATTAGAAAGACCTGAACATTTTCTAACCAAAAAATAACAGGCATAAAGTCCATGAGCTACCAAGAGAGCATGAAATTTCTATCCCATTATTTAGTGTCTTACAGAACTTTGAGGGGAGATTTCTGTCTGGCCTACAGCACTATTAGAGACCTGATTGCCCAGGACCTCCTGTTTTTCCTCCAAGTCCAATATCTCCACCAATAATAAAATCATGGACCTAAATCTCCACCAAAGATAATTAAAACATGGTGGAGGATCGAGTTTTAACCTAGTGCCTTCCAAACCTCTGGTATAAAATTCATCTACATATAAAACAGCGTGACTTACTACCTTCCTTTAAACATGAACTTGATGACTAGATGGGTATACATAAGCTTATTCCAGTTTTGACCCATATGGCCCTCCTGGAGAAAGAAGTCTGGTCTGAGGGAGTGTAGCTGGAAGGGGAGAATGGTTCTGGGACTCAGTGGCCTTGGAATATCTATAAATATATCAATATAGAATTCTCTTACACTTGAGATAAGGCAGTCTATATTTTTGTCATGATTTAAGGTAAAGATGAATAGTTATTTTGGGAATGGGGTATATGAGTTTTATAATATGGTGTAAACTACCAGGTAGCCACTTTTGAGGCTTTGAGCTTGCTGTACTATTACACTATTACACTGAAATATATAAACATTGTATATTATGCACAATACATTCATAAAGTAAAATCCGTACTGTAACACACTAATTTATAACATTTTAGACCACTTAACAGTAGAGAGGGAGAAAATGAGAGAGGGAGGGACAGAGCGAGAGAGAAATCTTTCATGTCTTCCTTAAAAAGGTTTAGAAATGGATTTGGAAAATTAGCATTCCTCACTGAACATGCAATATTTTACAAAGGGGTCTGAATGGAGACATGATAAGTCAGCAAGCAAGGGTGAGTAACATTGCTGAAACTGAATTCATCCTCAAGTCTTGGTGAGTACCTTCATGAGAAGGACCCTGTTTTTCACAAAATCTCACCAAGACAACACTGATATATAGGCTGTATTTATACAGCATATATCATGGACAGAAGTAGGTTAAAAATTAAAAAAGATAGCTGGGTGCCCAAGATCCAGGATAAAATAGTGCCTAATCCTGGTAGGCAAACTGGTGTCAGGAATGGAAAAGATGACAGTGTAGAATCCTCAAATTTCAGAAACATTCCTACAATGGGGCCAGACCCAGGGTGAAGATGCCCCCCCTGTTGTAGAAGGAAGTAGTAGTCTACAAAAATCACAAAAACTGATAGGCCAAAGAAGATCCATAAAGATGATAAATTGGACTAGTGAGGATAAGAAAGAAATTACAGTGGATATAAAAAGTGTACACACTCCTGTTAAAATGCCAGGTTTTTGTGATATAAAAAAATGAGACCACAATAAATCATTACAAAACTTTTCCCACATTTATTGTGACCTATAACCTGTACAAGTCAATTGAAAAACAAACAAATCTGTTAGGGGAAAAAATATAAAAAATAATAAACGTACAATAAGCTGGTGGCATAAGTGTGCACACCCTTAAACTAATACTTTGTTGAAGCACCTTTGATTTAATTACAGCATTCAGTCTTCTTGGGTACACACCTGCCATCAATTAAAGAGACTGATTAACCCCAAATAAAGTTCAACTGTCCTAGTAGGATTTTCTTGATATTTATTCAGTTGCCTGCTACAGCAAAAGCCAAGGTTCACAGAGAGCTTACAAAGGGAGGAGGGTAAAATTTTTTTTCCACAGCATTGGATATACCATGGAACACAGTGAAGACAGTCATCAAAAGTGGAGAAAATATGGACAACAGTGATGTTTCAAAGAACTGGACGTCCCTCCAAAATTTATGAAAAGACAGGATGGAAACTGGTCAGGGAGGCTGCCAAGAGACCTACAGCAACACTGAAGGAGCTGTAGGAATTTCTGGCAAGTACTGGTTGTGTACTACATGACAACATTCTCCCTTATTCTCCATATGTCTGGGCTATTATGTAGGGTTGCAAGACAGAAACCCTTTCTTACAGAGAAAAACATCCAGGCCCAGCTAAAATTTGCAAAACAATACATCAAGTCTCCCAAAAGCATGTAGGAAAATGTGTTATGGTCTGATGAAACCAAGGCTGAACTTTTTGGCCACAATTCCAAAAGGTACATTTGGCGCAAAAACAACACTTTGCATCACACAGTGAAGCATGGTGGTGGCAGTATCATGCTTTGGGGTTGCTTTTCTTCAGCTGGAGCTGGGGCTTTAGTCAAGGTGAAGGGAATTATGAACAGTTCAAAATACCAGTCACTTTTGGCCCAAAACCTTCAGGTGTCTGCTAGAAAGCTGAAGATGAAGAGGAATTTTACCTTTCAACACGACAATGACCCCCAAGCATACATCCAAATCAACAAAAGAATGGCTTCACCAGAAGAAAATTAAAGTTTTGAAATGGCACAGACTTAAATCCAATAAAAAAATCCTTGAGATGATCTGAAGAGGGCTATGCACAAGAGATGTCCTTGCAATTGGACAGATTTGGAGCACTTTTGCAAGGAAGAGTGGACAAATATTGACAAGTCAAGATGTGCCATGCTGATAGACTCCTACTCAAGAAGACTGAATGCTATAATTAAATCAAAAGGTGCTTCAACAAAGTATTAGTTTAAGGGGTGTGCACACTTATGCAACCAGCTTATTGTACTTTTTTTATTTTTATATATGTTCCCCTAACAGATTTGTTTGTTTTTCAATTGAATTGTACAGGTTATAGGTCACATTAAAGGTGGGAAATGTTTTGAAATGATTTATTGTGGTCTCATTTTTTTATATCACAAAAACCTGGCATTTTAATAGGGGTGTGTACACTGTTTATATCCACTGTATGTATTACTATTATGCAAAAAGCCCAGAATTTTCAGACACAAGATATACAAAATCATTAAGAGAGAAATTAGAGAAAAGAAAAATACTTCCAGAAGGAAAACTGTCAGAAACTTCAAATAAAAATTTGTATTCATTAATACAACAGATTTTTGAAAAACAGTATATAGATCAAGAAACTTTGATCTGTTTGGAAAAAGAAGCATCTGAGAAAGTGCGAAAATATAAACAATAAAACTTAGAGATTTTTGAAAAGTATAAAAAAGAAATATGGACATGGGAAAGAAAGAGAGATTTGATATGGTGCAATATTTGTACAAAGGACAAAGCCAAATTAATCAATATAAAGAAGGCAGCCCCAAAGATATTTGAAGAGAAATACAGGCAAAAGCATCCAGATATGGAAAACTTCACAACAAAAAAATATCACAAATAGGGAATGTAGAAAAGAAGATTAGTAAATTATAGGTTAAAGAAAATAGAAGTTGAAGTTATGGAATGCCTGCAAAGTGAAGGATTTGGTGTAGAAGGGTCTAAAACAGGTTACATCACACCATGATGGAGTGAGTCCCCAAAGTAAGGAGAAGCAGAAAGATCAGGAGACATCTGAAGAAGGAATATGGACATGGGAAAGAAAAAGATATGTAATATGGTGTAATATTTATGCAAAGGAGAAAGGAAAACTAACCGATACAAAAAGAGCAGCACCAAAGATATTTGAAGAGAAATGCAGGCAAAAGAATCCGGACATGGAAAATTTTACAATACAAAAAATAAGAAGACAAAGAAGAAAAGTAGTAAAGGAGATTAATAATGGAGAAGTTAAATAAATAGAAACTGAGGTTATGGTGTACCTGCAAAGTGAAGGATTCAGTGTAGAAAATCTAATTCAGAAAGCACCACAACAGGATAGAGCAAATGATATGCAAATTAAGGGTAAACCAGTGGAATGGAAAGCAATTTGTCAGGTGCCATATGAAGATATTTGGAGCCTTCCACAGGAAACCAGTATAAACATTCACTTGAAGCTGGACAGCAAGAGAATGAACAGGAAACTGTGGAAACTCTGATGCAGTCAATGTTGAAGAGTGATAGGTCAGTAGTTAGATACCAAAATAGACAATTTCAAGGAGAAGACTACCAAACAAATGGATTTACTTTATTAAGATTTACTACAACAAAAATCTCAGATATCAGGTATCGAAGAAGCTCTAAATGATACGGATAGAAGAATTATCGAAAATGAAAATAATGTGGAATTCTTACTCAAACAAAATACTCTCCTACAAAATAAACTAGATGATCTTGAAAACAGATCCAGACGCAACAATCTAAGAATATTTGGATTACCTGAAGGCATAGAGGGGAACAACATGACTAACTTTCTCACTACTTGGTTACCTAAAACTCTTAATCTCACTGAAGCTATGTCTTTTGGTATTGAGAGAGCACGTCGTTCTCTTTCCACAAGTAATACATCCAACAAAAAACAACCTAGGTCTATCATTATCAAATTCCTTTCATCTTCCAACAAGGAATTAGTTCTAAAAACTGCATGGTCCAAGTCTCCAATTAAACCAAATGAAGCTATAATATGCTTTGACAATGATTATTCATCAGCAGTTATAGCTAAAAGAAAAATATTCCTACCTTTGATAAAGGAATTGAAGAAAGCACAGGTGAAGACTCATCTTTTGTTCCCTGTGAAGCTGAAGATATTTTCATTGGATGGTCTCAAAATGTTTGGAGACTTGGACTCTGCTCTGCACTATGTAAAAGACCATAAGATCTTGGAAAAAATGGAAGAGATGGAATGAGCTAATCCTACACTTAAGAGAATGGCATCTAATCCTACATGGAAAACCTTGGAGAAACAAAAAAGTCTAAGAAACAGGAGTGATAGGCCAGTGAGTTCCATATGACAGAGCAACAGATGGCACAGGATGAAACTGAAGAGAATGTGCCACAGGAAGATGCTATAGATCTTTCTATAGAATGCCCACAGGAAATGAAAACAACAAAAAAGTGCCCTCAGTTTGGAAGAAAATGAGTTAAGAGAAGAGTTGCTTGATTTAATAGAGCTAGAGAGACATACTGTAATTAGGACAGTCCATAGAGATCCATGCAATATAACAGAAGCAAACAGGACATATTACTGTGCAGCTAAATTAATAACTGATAAAGTTCTACCACAAAATCACAGGGTAGTAAGGGTGAGGAAGGGGAGAAATCGAATACTATCATGGAAGTATTGAACAGAGAAAACTATAAAGCAATTAAGACAAGAAGTGTCGGTGTTAGAAGAATATAGAAGAGGGAACAGATCAACAAAAATACTAAGAAAGACAAACGTAATAAAAGCAATGAGCAGTATTAGAACAGACCAGGATCTATCATGCACTATTGCAAATAAACTAAAAATCTCAGACACGCAGAAAAACCTAGAAGATACACAAATAAATATAAAGGAAAAGTACAAGATAAGCAATTTACGGATGACCTGGTTTAAGGTTCCAGAGAGAACCCCTGCAATACCAGGGTACAACTGTTACCACACTTTTCAGCCACCAAACCAGGATTGAAACACTAAAGGTGGAGGAGTGTCCATATTCACCAAGGATATTCACGTTTATATCACGCTATTGAAAGATGAAAATAGCGAAAACTATTTAATCGAACCTAAAATATCTAAACCACATAATATCGAACATTCAGAACAGTGAATTTTTTTCCTTGGGAAAAAATTTGCTATTCCCAAACATATACACACAACACAAGCACACCTAAAAAACATCAATCCACGCACATATACTTATAATCCTACAACTAACCCTACACTAAACTGTACATACACTACTATCTCTCCACTTACATTAACCCAAACCCTAACCCTAAGGTCCGTCACTATTGCACACTCACCTAACCAGAGCCCTAACTCTAACGCACTTAACCCGCCCCTAACCCTTACTCACCTAACCTGTGCCCTAATCCTAACAACCACACAATCGCACACTTACCTGAACCTGACCGGTAAATTTCCACCACAGCGCTGAAAATAGTGATGCCACAGAACTGGCCAACCAAATTTTTTCCCCAGGAAAGAATTTGGTGTTCTGCAGCTTCACTACTTTTAGTGTTCGCTCAAAACAGATCGATATTAGAACATTCAAAGTTTTAAAACTTCGATGTTCTGATATAGACCCGGATATTCACACCACCAGGCTAGTTGTCCAACACAATGCGTCTGAAATTCTCCAGGTGCAACTAACACTAGGTAAGACTGCAATCCAAATTGTAACTTGCTACAGATCCACTACCATGCTCCAAGATTCTCACTACACCTTTCTAAACATACTGGAAAATATTAAGATACAACCAAACACCCTAATACTGGATGATTTCAACTACCCTGCCATTAACTGGGAAAACTACTCGTGTACCAACACCTTTGCCCAACGGTTCTTGGAATTCATAAATTCCAATGCCCTGGATCAACTAATCCATAGTCCCACCAGGGGCTCTAATATCCTAGACCTGGTAATTACCAACATCGAAATTGATGCTCCACACCTATGTTCACCCCCTCGTTGGTCAGGTCAGACCATAAGCTAATCACCCTTAACATCCACATCCCACCCCCACTCCCCAGTAAGGAAACCTCCATAAAAAACTTCTCCAAAGACAACTTCATGCTACTCAAGTCAGAAGTGACAAACTTCATGACACCCATGCAGATGGGAACTGAAAGTTTGACTGCTGAGTCCTACACTAAGGCACTGTACTAGCACATCCACTCATGCATGAATTGTGCAATCCCAAATAGAACCAAGATGCTCTCCTCCAAAAAAGGAAGCCAATCTGGTGGTCCCTTGCCATAAACAAATTTTACAACAAAAGGAAGAAACTGTTGCAGAAAAGAGGAAAATCCCACGATGCAAAAAATTCCCTTACCAGCCTCAGTAAGAAGCTGAGATTCCTCGTAAAATCCTTCAAATCTAGTTACGAAAATAAAATTGCCAAAGATTCCAAAGACAAACACAAGGCATTCTATAACTATGTGAAGAATCTAAATGGCAATGCTCAGATCTGCTCTGAGCTACAACAGAATGGCATTAAATATACTGATCCCAAAGATATTGCCAATATCCTGGCAGATCGATTCAGTGCCAACGTCACCCCCCTCTCACCCCCTAAATGGCCCATCTCAATACCGGAAGATTGCCAAATTCTGATAATAATGGCCACACAGGTAAAAAATGCACTCTCCAAAGCTAAGAATACAGCATCCATGGGACCAGATGACATCCTGGGCTGTGTACTACATGAACTACAAAATGAACTGGCACCTCACCTAAGTGTCATGTTTAATCATACCCTCACTTCAAGCTTCATGCCCACTGAGTGGCGCACAGCTACAGTTATTCCACTCCACAAGGTGGGATCCACTTGGATCCCAGGAACTACTGCCCCATCAGTCTGTCTGCAAGGCCATGGAACATATTATCATGGAACTTATAAACAAAGATATTGGCAACCTTCAAACACTGGACCCCACCCAGTTTGGGTTCATGAAGGGCTGATCTTGTCTCCTGAACCTGATTGACTTCTTTGAATCAGTCTCCAGAGCCGTGGATGAGGGTAAGGCAGTCAACACAGCCTATCTGGACCTTGCCAAGGCCTTTGACACCATCCCCCACTCTGGAATCATAGATAAACTTACTAAGCTGGGCATTAATCCCTACATCACTCGATGGGTTGCCAACTGGATTACTGACAGAACCCACACTGTAAAAGTAGCTGACTCCAAATCCAACTTCAGATAAGTGACAAGTGGAGTACCTCAGGGTTCAGTCCTGGCTCTGCTCTTGTTTGGCATCTACTTCTCTGAAATACAGGCCAACACTAAGGGACTCTGGCTAACAAACCTCACAGATGACTGCAAACTGGGAGCCATTATTGAATCCACAAATGATATGGATACTCTACAAAAGGGCCTTACAGAAACAGATGCTTGGTGCCAGAGCCATGGGCTCAAGCTCAATTCCAAGAAATGCATAGTTATCCCCTTTGGGAAAAAACATGTACCCATGAATTACCACATAGGTGGCAGTACACTAAACACCGAAAGTGTGATAAGAGACTTAGGGACACAGGTGGACAGTTGTCTCACCTTTAATAACCACATTGCCACAACAGTCAGGAAATCCTTTTATGTGGCACACCTCATCATTAAGGGCTTTTCATCCAGAAAAAAGGAGGTCATTGTCCCACTGTACTCATCCCTCATTAGACCCATTATAGAATACAATGCTCCATTTGATATGTACCTCTCAAGACATCTGCAACAACTCAAAAGGCCGCAGACGTACCTCACTAAAAGAATCATAGGCCTAAAGCAGATGCCCTATGCTGACCGCCTTAAAAAACTCCAGCTATACTCTGTCGCATATCGTCTACTCAGAGGCGATCTCTGCTTAACATACAAGGCCATGTCAAACCTAGAGCTGTTGGACATGCTACACATAAAGAAATCCCAATCCCTCAGAGCCACACGCTCCAGGGATCTAAACCTTATCATCACAATAAACAAAATATGCTGGAGGAATAGGTTCCTGACCCAGAGACTCGCCAGACTCTGGAATATTCTGATCATACATGTCAAGCAGAGCACCTCCTTGGCCCTCTTCAAAAGGAACCTTGATGATTGGATGGGAGAAAGGCAATTCACCACAGGGATTGCATCAGTCGCCCTACTAGACAGGGTTCCAGGGAAGTAAATAGTGTTGGAAGAAACAGCCAGGGAATTGTTATGGCTGGGCTTGTATAGGCCCTAGGGCTGATAGCCTAGTACCAACCTATGAACCTATGACCTAAAAAAGTTTTACAGAGTATTGGGAAACAAGGTAAAAGGAATTAAAAGACACCAAAAAAAGAAGAAAGCTTTACATTTTGCAGAAGTATTTATGAAGCTCCTGTGGAACATAACAAAGATGCTAAATGGATAGAAGAAGTAAAAGATATGAAATGGGATGAAGTAACAGCCAGAGAGACTGAAACAAAGTTGTGAAAAGCCTCTAATTAGAAAACCCCAGGCCCAAATGCAGTACCTAACTTCTGGTTAAAAGTAGTAACATCTTTGCACAAAGATTTAGCCATGAGTAAGAACTATTTACATGCACACCCCAAACAGACAGCAACCTGGCTAATAACAAGAAAAACAATGTTCCTACTTAAGAGGGAACCTGAAAGCTATCCCAAAAAGTTACAGGCCAATAACTTACCTTCTGACGATGTACAGACTATACACTGGAATTGATGCTGACAGAGTTATAGTCATTTAGAAGAAAAATCAGTTATGGCAATAGAACAAAAGGGCAATAAAAGAAAGTCATGTGAAACAAAGGATCGTTTGTTGTTAAATAAAGTTATAGTTGAGAACAGTAAAAAGGGGAATAATCTAAGTGTGGCATGGATTGACTACAAAAAAGCATTTGATAGTATCTCACATTCATGGATAAAGGAGTGCTTAAAATGTAAAAGATGCACCCTACACTGATCAGCTACATTACAGTGCCCATGAAACAGTGCTAGACCACTTTGCAATTAAGCCATGATAAAGGACAAATTATCATTCCAGGGATATAAATTTAAAGGGTGGTATTCTGGGGTGACTCTTTGTCACTGCTGTTATTATGTCTTTCCCTTAACCCATTAAGCTGTCTACTTAACAGCTTAGGCCATGACTATAATTTGGCTCCTAGAAAACAACAATGTGTAAAGACTGTTCATCTTGTCTTTGTTGATGATTTAAAACTGTATAGCTCATCAGATGAGGAACTGAAAGCAAACTGCAAGTTGTCAAAACCTTTTCAGATGATATGTCATTTGGTCTTGATAAATGTGCAAAAGCACCCTTAAAGCTGGAAAACTGCAGCACGAAGAAAACATCACTTTGGGGCAAGAATGTGATATAAAAGAACTTGAGCAAGAGGGAGTGCATAAATATTTGTGAAATGATGAAGGATCAACAATAAAACATGAATGAATGTGAATAAAACTTAGTAAGGAATACTTTAGAAGACCTTTAAATTAATCCTGAAAACAGCATTGACATCTAGGAACAAAATTCAAGCTATAAACCAATTTGCTCTTCCTGTCCTAACTTAGAGTTTTGGAGTGATTGACTGGCCCCAAAATGTGTTGGATAGATCAAACAGGAAGACAAGAAGGATGCTTCATGCCCACCAAATGATTTATAAAAAATCAGTGCATACCAAGATTATATATTCCCTGTTCCGAAGGAGGGATGGGCCTCCTTGAAATTGATTACATGTAAAGATCTGTAATCAGGGGACTGCAGACGTATCTGCTGACCTCACAAGACCCAAACATAGTGAAAGTTTTGAAACATGAGGAGAATAAATCTAAGATGACTTCTCTGCTTAGTCTAACAGAAGCATATTGGCATCAAGCAGGGATGGAAATCAAACCAGATGTAGATAAAAAGCAGGCAGCAACTGAATGCGCCAAAAAAACAAAAGAAAGAATATAAGGTGAAGGACCAGATGAGAAGGCAAGAAATGTGGAAAAATCTATATATATAGTTGCAAGTATAGAAAACTTCTAGAAGAACCTCATGTTGATCAGGATGGAATGTAGAAATGGTTAAGGAGAGGTGAATTCAATCCAAGATGAAAGGTTAATATTGGTGGCACAAAATAGTGAGCTACATACATGTTGGTTTACAAAGTCCATTGAGCAGCTGGGAGAAACAGACAAATGTAAAACAAAATTGAAAAGAGTTGCACTCCTCATTGGTGGTTGTGACATACTAATGGCAGAAGGACTGTATACTGAAAGGCATAATAATGTGGCAAGACAGCTGCACTGGGGATTGTGCACACATTATGGTATTGAAGTGGCTGAAAAACACTGGAAACATGAGATACAAAGCTTCATAGAAAATGATGAACTCTACATCACATACAGTCACCCATTACTGACAGTTCAAAAGACAGATGCTAGAAAACTGGATATAGTTGTTCATGAAAAGTAGCATTGATCATTGAAATTGCCACACCCAGTGACTACAGTGTCTTGCATACAGAGAGACACACAGTCATAAAATATTAGGATTTGCAGGCAGAAATGAGAGCAATGTGGAAGAAAGATACCCAAACAGTTCCAATAGTAGTAGGAGCAACAGGTCTTATAAAAAAAGACTCTACAATCATATTTAGATATGTTAACAACACATGTAACCCCATATGAACTGCAGAACGAGTCATTACTGGGCACATTGCGGGTGCTACAAAGAGCCCTTCTGGCTGACATCAAAGATTGAATGAATACTAATTTCATGAACTTTAATCGTACTGTTCCCATCATGGTATTAGAAACCCAAAAGACTTGGAGAAATTAAAAAAGAGAATTAATGGGGTGTGAATGGAGAGATGAGAAAATCAGCAAGAAAAGGAGAGTAGTATAGCTTGAACTGAAATCATCTTCAGGTTAGGGTGAGTGTCTTCACTTGGATGACACTGTTTTCATAAAATCTCATCAAGATGAATCTGATACATACGCTGCATTTTTATAGCATCTGTCATGGAGAGAGGTAGGTTAAGAAATAAAAAAAGACAGCTGGGTGCATATGCCCCAGGATAAAAAAATGCCCAATCCTGGTGTACACAGGGTGCCAGGACTAGAAAAAATGGCAGTGTAGAATCCTCAAGACATGAAAACATTCCTATAATGGGGTTAAGCCAGGCTCAGGTGGAAGAAGGTCTCCCTGTTGCAGAATAAAATAGTTGTCCACAAAAAAACACAAAAAGTGACAGATCAAAAATGTTATTCTATTTTATTTATTTTACATTTGTTAACCGGGAAAGTCTGACTGGATACAGGTCTATTTTCAGCAGAGGCCCAGGGAGAAATGCTCCAAATGTACAAAAACAAGTGTAAATATAATGAAATTATTACAGTGAGTTATCACAAAACTGAGATTTGTTTAACGATATGTACACACAGGTGTATGTTTTTCTCACATACACACAGCAAAGGTTGGAAGCAAGTAGCTGAGAAAAAAATAGTTAAAGATTTCATATGAAAAAGGAAAACACACATATTAAGGTGGTTATCATACATGGTGTAGTGTTAACTTTAAATCTTTCCAGTAGGTGGGTGATGCACAGAATTTTAAACAGAGAGTCAGAGTTTTATTCTTGTAATGAGGTTCTCATTTATGAATTATGTTTGAGTGGGGTTTAGTCAGGGTTTGTACAGGGACAAAGCCACTACATTTTTAGGTATTTCCTGAGGGATTTTTTTGAATTGGGATAAGGAGGGGTCAGTGGTGAGTTCAGCAGGAAGTAAGTTCCAGTTTTTACCAGCAGATTTGGAGAATAGTGATTCACCAGCTGAATTGTTGATTTTAACAGTTTGCATTAGCAATTTTTTTGAAGAACGAAGGGATTTTAGGTTACTGTAGGAGGTAATAATATTTTTCAGTATGGGTGTACTGTCTAGTTGGTAGAGGATTTTGTGAACAACTATCAGTTGGTTATATTGCAGTTGATAGGGTAGTTCAAGCCAGTCTAACGATTGAAGGTTAAGGCAGTGATGGGTTCTATAAACTGATCCTGTGGCAAATCTGGCAATGTTATTGTAGCACCTAGTAAATTTATTGAGGTTTGATTTGCTTAGGTTTACAAAGATGGGTGTGGCAGAAGGGTCGATAGCAGATGTGTACGGGCAATAACAGTTCTAGCGGATGGGGTTAAGAATGGTTTAATCCTGTATACAGAGCCTAATTTTTTAGTGTGTGTGTGTGTGTTGTCTTTCGGCTTTTCCCGATTAGGGGTCACCACAGTGGAACTCCGGTCCGCTAATGATTGGCAGTAGATTTTTACGTGCTGAGTTGCTGGCCCTGACGCACAACCTTCAATGAAGGTACGCCCATTCACGCATGTCTCCACACAGAAGACACTCTAGCTGAGAATCTTACTGTGAGGCGACAAGGCTAATGCAGCACCACCACCGCAGATTGTTGATCCTAATTTTTTTTTTTTTTTAGTAACTGTTTTAATAGTTTTGTCTATTTGAGCATCAAACTTGAGGTTGTTGTCGCTGATCACTCCCAGTAGTTTAGCACTAGGTTCTGGGGAAATTATGTTAAATATTATGGTGATAGATGGTGAGTGGACCTTGCGAGTGGGGGAGAAGAGTAATAGTTTGGTTTTATTTGGGTTTAATAGTAGTTGGTGACCAGTGAACCAGTTGTCTGCTTTGTTGAAAGTGATTTGGGACAAAGATTGTAAATCTGTGGGGGAGTGGCAGAGCAGATTAGGGTTGAGTCATCTGCATACTGAATACAAGTTGCATCAGGGATGACTTTGTACAGGTCATTAATGAATATGGAGAATAGGAGGGGACCTAATATAGATCCCTGTGGGACTCCAAGGGTGACTGGTAAAAGGGACGATAGGTTATTCTTCCATAGTACAGCTTGTTGTCTGTCACTTAGGTAAGAATGAAACCAGGTAATTGCTTGGTTATCTATGGAGAGTGATTTTAATGTGTTTAAGAGTAGCTAATGATTTACCATATCAAATGCCTTGGATAGGTCAAGGAAGAGGGCTGAGGAGAGCTTGTTGTCATTACGGTTTTGATTTATTGTATGGGAGAAGGAGAGAAGGGTTGAGGTTGTACTATGGCCAGGTCTAAATCCATGCTGGGAGGGGGTTAGGAGAGTGTTTTGATTCAGATAGGTAAGAAATTGCTTGTGGATACATTTTTCCATTATTTTAGCCAAGGGAGACAGAATGGCTATAGGTCTACAATTTGAAAGTTCAGTGGAATCTCCCCCTTCATGAAGAGGAACAATGTGGGAGATTTTCCAGTTGTGGGAGATATAGGTTTTGTGGATAGTTCTAGTGATTAAAATTGATATGGGGTATGCTATTTCATTAGTGGCTTTTTGGAGATATTCTGCGGGTAGTAGGTCTGCTGAAAGGGTGGTGGGTTTCAGTTTTTTAAGCAGGGACTTAATAAAAGATGTTGGTACTAGATCAAGCTTAAAGGGGATCTTATTATCAGGTGTGGGGTTGGTGGTACCTGGGGTATAGGGAGATAGCTTACTGGCTAGGGATTACACGGTTTCTGTAAAGAAAGTGTTAAAGGTGTTAGCAACAATTTTAGGAGGTTGTGGGAGGGTAGTTAAGGGGGTAGGGGTAGTTAATTGGCCTGGTTGGAGAAGTTTTTTTTATGCCTGACCAGAATTTTTGTGGTTGATTTTGGTGCTTTTGGTGCAGATTACAGTAGTAATTATTTTTGTCTAGCATAATAGACTTCTTTATATAATTTCTCAGCTGTTTCTATATAAGGTGGTCTTTTGAGGATTTAGTGGTTCTCCAGGAGGTCCACGCTTTGTTTCTGCTAATATTTTTTTGTCTTGTATCATTGGACAGCCATGGTGCTACTTTGTTATTGGTTCTGATAGTGCGTGGGGTTGCATGGTTACCCAGGATAGCAAGAAATGTAGAGTTAAAGTATGAGACCGCTTCATCTAGTGGAAGTAGCCATAGGTTGGACCAGTCACATGTGTTAAGTTCATTCTGAAATTTAGTCTGAATAAAGTTCTTACAACTTCTAATGGTTTTAAAGGAAGATTGTTGAGGGATGTCATTTCTTTTTCTGATTATATAGGTCAGGAAGTGATCACTAAAGTCCTCAGGTAGGGTGCCTGTTTTATATATCTGGGGTAGGTTGTTTATTAATATCCAGTCTAGGATACTTTCCTTTTTGTTAGGCTTATTGATTCTGGTTGGGGAAGATATCATCTGGGAGAAGCCATGCAAATCTATATAGGTGGAGGGGAAGTCTGAAGAGCAAAGAGCCATAATGATGATAGTGTGGACTATTAAAGATAAGGAAGAAATTGTGTATTGTTACCATTATGCAAGAAGCCCAACATTTCTGGATGGAAGATATTCAGAAAGATTATGAGAGAAATTACAGGAAAGAAAAATACTTATACAAGAAAAACGGTCAAAAGCTTTAAATGAAAATGTGCATTCATTAATACAATATATCCATGAAAAACTTTACACAGACAAAAAAACTTTGGGCCACCTGGAAAAGGAAGCAAAAACGGAAGTGTGAAAATATAAAGAACAAAATCCAGAGATTTTTAAAAGGTATAAAAAAGAAACATGGATGTGGGAAAGAAAAAAACTCTGGTACGGTGCAATATTTATTGAAAGGAGAAAGCCAAACTAATTAATATCAACAGAAAAAAGCAGCTCCAAAGATATTTTAAGAGAAATACAGGCAGAGGCAGATAGATATGGAAAATTTCACAATACAAAAAGTAAGAAAACAAAAGGTGAATGTAAAACAGCAAATTAGTAATGTAGAAGTTAAACAAATAGAAATTGAAGTTATGGATTACCTGCAAAGTGAAGGATTTAGTGCAGAAAATTCAAGATAGGTAATATCACAGAGTGATGGAAGAATGAGCCCCCAAATTAAGGAGAAACAGGTAGAGCAGGAAGCATCTTAAGAGAAAATGGACATGGCAAAGAAAACGAGATCTGATATGGTGCAATATTTATGCAAAAGAGAAAGCAAAACTATTTAATACAAAAAAAAAATCACCAACTTATCATTAGCATGAGTATATGCCCTACTAATGATCCCTTTGCAACAGCAGCTTCTGTTCTACACTTTATTAAAACTCTACCAGAGCTGGTCTTTCACTTAGGATTCCCCTAACCTTTTTGTTGTCTACATTCTGATATCAATCCCTAGTGGGGAAGGGGTATATATTAGATAATCGAAGTTTCAGAACTTCGAACATCATATGGTCGACCCCATATGATCGAAGTACTGAAACTTCGAATATCTAATAAAAAACAAACAAAAAGGAAAAGTAACTGCTGTAAGCAGGGGGGGGGGCAAGCCCACCTGCACCCCCCCCGCTACTTAAATATTCCAACTCCGAGATCGCACTTCAATGGAGTATGGTGCGGAAACAGAAGATTTCCCTTTGCTATGCTGTAGCGCGATCTCGGAGTTGGTATATTTAAGTAGCGGGTGGCGTGGGACGGTGCTGCCCCCCACGTGGGGGGCGCATGGGGGCTTGCCCCCTGCTTACAGCATTTAGTTTTGCTTTTTTTGTTTTTTATTAGATATTCAAAGTTTCAGTACTTCGATCATATGGGTTCGACCATATGGTGTTCAAAGTTCTAAAACTTCAGTTATCTAATATAGACCCATGGGAAAGGCAATGTCTAACCTGCAGTCCAAACTTCTGCTTGTTCTCATCCCACTCTATTACCTTTCTCTCTCTCTCTCTCTCTAGCTATTTACTTCTAATATCTTGATTCCCTTGCTAGTCTTCTCCAGTAAATTCCAAAACACTCTTGCTTGTTTTCTGTACCTCTACTTACAGTAATCCCTGTTGGTAAAATATCCTTTCATCATTCCTATGTTGACTTAGTTCTTAGAATACTTTCTTCAGCTTTAGGAATATAGCATTCTCTATGGTTGTTCTTATTCTCCTTATCAACCTGCATTCACATTTCTATTCCCTCCTTATTTCTTGAACTTCTCCCAGTTCATCATCATCATCATCATCATCATCATCATCATCATCCCTTTCTACTTTAATTTATAACCTTCTGCTTGTGTTATGTACATGAGACTTAATTTCATAGTTCTAAGGCATCCATTCAAATCAGGTAATTGTAAACCACCTTGTTTTATGGAGATGGCCATCTTATTCTACTTAACTTCCCCTCTTCCCTTCCCAAATAAATTCCTTCAACTTTGTGTTAATTATTGCCCACAACATTTCCTCTGGCTGATAGAAATATGCCTGCACTGTATATAAAACTAAAGGGATTAAAACATTTTCACTAGTTGTATCTTACTATCCATATCCATAAACAACAGCTTGCATTTTCTCAGTTTTTCTCAGTTTTTCAATTATGTTTTTCAGACTCATCTTCCTCAAACCTTAACATAATTAAGTCTTCCATAAATATTTCCTTTCGTGCTTTTTCCTGGTTTCCACATGCCATTGCTTTATATAATTTTTCATAAAATTTCTGAAACATATCTAGAACCCTTATAGGATATCTGGTTATTTTTTCCTGTTATATGCTCCCTAAATTTGGAAATTACCCTTTACACTTTCTGTTGCCTAAGTATCGTGCTAAAAGTTTTTGTGCTCTGCAGTTTTTATCAAAAATAGTTGCATAACAGCAATCCTTCTGAAGTCACATTATCCAGGTACTCCCTTATTTTCCATTTAGCAGTCTGCCCCTCTACTTGTCCTGTGAGATTACCATTATTCTGCAATACCTTTGTCAGCTCCTCTAAACAATTCCTATTTCATATATTTTTCTTTTTATTTGTACCATTTTCATTTTATCCCACTCACTATGTATTCCTTCTGAATACATTTCTTTATTATCTAATTACTCCTGAATATTTTCCATTATCCATCCCTTAAATATTTCTCTTTTTAATGGGTAAGTTCATAGGTTCATAGGTTCATAGGTAGATACTAGACTATTGGCCCTAGGGCCTATACAAGGCTAGCCAAAAAGGTGCCCTGGCTTTCGCAACCCAAGAAAATTATTTTCCTGTGCCCCTGTCGAGCAGAGCCACAGAGGTGATCCCTGGGGTGAATTTCCTATTTCCCATCCAATCATCAAGCATTTTCTTGAATAATGCTAATGAGGAGCTTTGTTTGATATAGATAGGTAGTTTGTTCCAGAGTATGGGAAGTCTGTGGGACAGGAATCTATCCCTCCAGCATGTTCTGTTTATTGTGGTGACAAGGTTTAGGTCCCTAGAGCGTGTAGCTTGGAGGGATTGGGATTTCTTTAAATGGAGCATGTCCAAAAGCTCTGGGTTTGACATAGCTTTGCATGTTAGGCAGAGATCACCTCTGAGTAGGCGATATGTGATGGAGGAAAGCTGGAGTTTTTGAGACAGTCTGCGTAGGGCATCTGTTTGAGGCCGGTAATCCTCTTTGTGAGGTATTTCTGTGGCATTTCCAGTCGTTGTAGATGTCTTGTGAGGTACATACCAAAAGGGGCGTTGTACTCTATAATGGGTCTAATGAGTGATGAGCAGAGGGGAACAATGACCTCTTTTTTCCTGGATGAGAAAACTTTTGTGATGAGGTTTGCCACGTAGAAGGACTTCCTGACTACTGTGGAGATGTGATTATCAAAGGACAGACTACTGTCCACCTGTGCCCAAGTTTTTTTATCACACTTTCATTGTTAAGTAGACTACCACCTATGTGGTAGCTTATGGGTACAGAATTTTTACCAAAGGGGATGACAGTGCACTTTTTGGCATTGAGCTTGAGGCCATGGCTTTGACACCAGGTGTCTGTCTCAGTAAGGCCCTTTTGTAAGATGTCCACATCGTTAGGAGTTTCAGTTATGGCTCCTAGTTTGCAGTCATCTGCGAACTTCATTAGCCAAAGACCTTTTGTGTTAGTCTGTACTTCAGAAAAGTAGATACCAAACAGGAGAGGATCCAGGACTGAACCCTGTGGTATTTCACTTGTCACTGGTCTGAAGTCAGAGTATGACTACTTTCACAGTGTGAGTTCTGTCAGTGAGCCAGTTGTCAACCCATCTTGTGACACAGGGATTTATACCTAGTTTAGTGAATTTATCTATAATTCCAGAGTTGGGGATGGTATCAAAAGCCTTGGCGAGATCTAGATAGGCTGTGTGAACAACCTGTGTTGCAGGTGTCTTGTAAGGTACATCCCAAATGGGGCATTGTACTCTAAGATGGGTCTGATGAGTGATGAGTAGAGGGGCACAATGACCTCTTTTGATCTGGATGCAAACCCTTTTGTGATTAGGTGGGCCACATAAAAGGATTTTCTAACCATTTTGGCAATGTGATTATCAAAGGAGAGATTACTATCAACTTGGGTCCCCGGATCCCTTATTACGTTTTCTGTATTTAGGGGGCTACCACCTATGTGGTAGTTTGTGTGTACAATGTTTTTTCCAAAGGGGATTACTATGCACTTTTTGACATTCAGCTTGAGGCCATGATTTTGGCACCAGGTATCCGTCTCAATGAGACCCTTTTGGAGGATGACTGTGTCAGCCGGAGAGTCACTTATAGCCCCTAGTTTGCAGTCATCTGCAAACTTGGTCAGCCATAGTCCTCCTGTGCTTGCCTATACCTCTGAGAAGTATATACCAAACAGGAGGGGTCCTAGGACTGAGCCCTGGGGAATGCCACTTGTAACCGGTTTAGAGTCAGACCTAGCTCCTGCAACTCTTACCATGTAGGTTCTGTCTGTGAGCCAATTGGCAACCCATCTTGTGACATAGGGGTTTATGTTCAGGCTGGTGAGCTTGTCTATAATACCAAAATGGGGAATGGTGTCGAAGGCCTTTGCGAGGTCTAGGTATACTGTGTGTACCACCTTTCCCTCATCTGTAGCCTTGGTAACTGTCCCAAAGAAGTCCACCAGGTTTAGGAGGCATGATCTGCCCTTAACAAAGCCGAACCGGGTAGGGCTCAGTGTTTGGAGGTTCCCAATGTCTCTCTTAATGAGTTCCATGATGATGTGCTCCATAGCCTTGTAGACCAAGCTAGTCAGGCTTATAGGGCGATAGTTCCTGGGGTCTGTTGTGGCTCCACCTTTGTGGAGTGGAATAACCATTGCTGTGCACCACTCTATGGGTACATAACCTGTATAGAGGCTGAGTTTGAACAGTGTGTTTAGGTGAGGGGTTAGTTCGTCTTTGAGCTCATGTAGGATGCAGCCTGGGACACCGTCCGGTCCCATTGATGCTGTGTTTTTGGCTTTGGAGAGGGCTGTTTTATAATGAGTGTCTGTGATTTCAGGGGCTCTACATTCTTCTGGTATGGTTATGGGTCCTTTTGGGGGTGAGAGGGGGTGAAGTTTGCACTGAACCTGTCTGCCAGGATATTGGCAATATCGGTTGGTTCAGTGTATTTTATGCCATTCTGCATTAACTCCGAGCAGATCTGAGCATTGCCACTTAGATTCCTGACATAACTAAAGAATGCCTTGTGGTTATCTTTGGAGTCCTTGGCAATTTTTCTTTTGAAGCTCACCTTGGACAATTTTATGAGGGATCATAGTTTCTTGCTGATACTGTTCAGGGATGTCTTCCCTTCTTGGGATTTTACTCTTTTCTGTACTAGTTTCCTCCTTCTATTGTATAGCTTTGTTTATGGCAGGGGTCCACCAGACTGGTTTCCTTTTCTTGGAGGAGTGAGCCTTGGTTTTGCTTGGGATAGCACGATCCATGCATTCTTGTAGGTGCCCGTAGAATGCATTAGTAATGGATTCTGCAGCTTGGACAGCATTATCATTTAGCATGGGGGCTTTGAAACTTTCCACCTCAGTCTTAAGTAATGTGAAGTTTGCTTTTGAAAAGTTTTTCATGGTGGTTTCCTTGTCCAGGGGGGGGGCGGAATGTGGATATCCAAAGTGATTTGTTTATGGTCAGACCTAACCAGCGAGGGGTTGACCTCTGGTGTAGAATACCAATCGCACATGTTGGTGATGACCAGGTCCAATATGTTGTCACCTCTGGTGGGAGTGTTGACCAGCTGAGCCAGGGCATTTGAGTTTATAAATTCTAGGAAATGTTGGGCAAGAGAGTTTGTACTTGAGTAGTTCTCCCAGTTAATGTTTGGGTAGTCGAAATCACCCAATATTAGGGTGTTTGGTAGGACCTTTATGTTTTCCAGTGTTTCCAGAAATGCTAAACAGGGGTCCTGGGACATGGTGGGTGATCTGTAGCAAGCTACAATTTGAATTGCAGTTTTGACCATTGTTAGTTGCATGTGTATTATCTCTGAAGCATCGTGCTGTGTCACTTACCTGGAGGTGTGGGTATCCTTGATGAATATGGATACGCCCCCACCTTTTGTATTTTGGTCCGGGTTCTGTGGCCAAAATGTATGGTACGAGTTGTAGCCTGGTAGTGCTGGGGTGATCTCTGGAGCCTTAAACCAGGTTTCTGTTACTGCACATATATCGATTTTCTCCATACTGAGAAGTGCCTCAATTGCATGCATTTTGAGGTTTAGACTTCTGGCATTGAGTAGCATTACCCTCAGATTTTTGTTACTTGTGCTATTTACGGCGGTGGATTTGTCTTTTGAGCCTTGCCTAAACAGGCACTATGGGGGCTGCAAGAGCCTTGGCCAGTATTCAAAAGCCTAAGGGTGACAGGTGCAAGCCATCTCTAGCTAAGCAGCGTCGCTTGTCGAGCATGTCATCCCAGGCGGACAGACACCGGATCCCCTTTGAATGACACCAGAAACTTAGCCAATTGTTGAAATTTATAATTTTTTCTTTATAACGTTGTATCATTCTTGGTATAATAGCAATAACCCATGGCAGGGTGTGGGTAATGCTGATTTACCCATGACTGGCTTTGTTTGGTAATGAGAGTGAAGCCCTCATGACCAAACCACATCAACCATGGGTAAATCCAGCATTACCAGTACCCAGCTGTGGGTTATTGCTATGCTATTCTATTAAATGCATTAAAGTATTAAGGTTGCTGAAGAGGATACTATTTCTTATTCACTTCCCCCAATTTCAGAATTTTTCTGAGTTCCTTTCCCTTGTACCTTTAAATGTTACATTTCAATTATCAAAGAGTGCTCAGAACTCCAAAGATTAATTGCTTGGACCTTCAGACATGTCAGATATGCAGAAAAAAAAGCAGCTCACAACTTTGCAGATGCTTGCAGGAATTTTTGTACATTTCTCTCAGAGCACAATATAAAGACTTTTATTGACCAACTGCCTTCAGATTCAGACTTCAGGTCCTCCACGTAGACCATTTATTAATAGGAAAAAACAAGCTAATAACTTTGCCAATTCAGGAAATGTAGCATTTTCATGCATTTTATCATTTTGTCTTTTTCAAATCTATTTGCTTACAAAATGAATATAGCTGAAGCCAAGGACATTAGTCCAGGCATCCACCATTATAAAAACAAGGGAAATTATTATCTTAATTATACATATAATATAATTATTGCACTTTTACACTCCACCCCCACTCTGGCATCCCAAGATCACATTATATTAATTTAAACTTGCTTTTGTTCATCCTTCCTTGCCTTGTTACAATGTAAAGCCTATATATCTCATAACTAAGAAAAAAGTACTTGTTTACTTTAATATCTTTAACGTATACAGCAAACATTGAAAAGACTCCTCACATTTAAAGTACCCAGATTGTACACTATACAAAACTACTTTACAATATAACTTTTAATTTACACCATGAAATGGTTTATATAAACATTAATAAGAACATTTTATATACAGTTTTCCCTTTAGTCTCCTTCTAAAGATTAATTACCTAAAGTGGGATATTTACTTTACAGTATACCCAAAAGCTTAACAATGTCAACAAAATTCCAATCTTTCTCAGCCACCTTTTCTTTCAAAGCCATATTTCACAAATATGATTGAAGATTTATAGTCTCCCATTTATTCACTAATTTCAGTGTTGCTGGTCTTCTCACTCTGGTTCAAGATTAAGGTACTCTTGTTTCTTCTAGCTAACTGGGATTTTTGTACTGTCTCGTAAGCATTTTCCTTTGGAACACTGGAAAAGGTTTTGTTGGCAAATTCTCTCTATGAGCGTCATTGTCAGAAGAAAGAGCAGTAGAGCCCCATTTTGCTTGCTGGCTCAATATTTTTTGGATATTTTTTATTTCTTATTTAGTCTGTTCAGCTTCAAAAAATAGCTTTGCTCTTCTAGGAAAAAAAAATATTCTGAAAACTGTTGGATATAGCAACTTGAATCTCATACCTTCCTCTCAGCATTCCTTGATTGCTGGGATAAGCTTGCTTCTTTTCAGTCTGGTGTACAATGAATAGTCATTTTCCAGAAACACTCTGCTGTCTCTAATGTTTAATATTTTCCCACCACAGTTTTGTCAGGATCTACTCTTTCTGCTGGTATTATTGCATCTTTACAAATGCAAGTCTTTGATGCTTTCCTCATGGACAGGTTTGGAGCATACACTCTATCTGTCTTTTCACTTAATAAATCATGTTGCGGAACATCAGTCTAGTTGTTTATTTGTACTTTTCTAAAATAAATACAATCTGTTCCTTTCAGTTTATTTGGTCAACAGAAAACCCTCACGATTTCTGTGCACAGTCTATCTTCTAATTCTACATTTTTTTCAAACAGTTGTTTTTGAGAATCCTCATGCTCAGCCAGCCTTTTATTCTTTTCGACCTCTGATTTTTGCAGTCTTATCAGTTCATCTGAATAGCTAGCTAAAGCTTCTATTCTTCCAGCATTTTGTTACCTGAGTTGATATGTTACTTCAATATTTCATTTATTTTTACATACATCTGAGGAGGTTTGATTTTTTTTCTGTAAATTACTGGAAGCCATTTCCTATACTAAACCTGAAAATTTAATTTCTTTTTTATGAACAACTGCATGATGTTTCACAGGCAGAGGTTTCTTTTCACCTTATCAGGTTGATTTTCTTTCAGGTTCTTCAAATTTCTTCTTTGCTAGCAATCATATAGTGTGATTATTAGTCAATGACTGAATTTTATCCAAACTGACTATTTCAATATCCCTTTTTAGTCGGTTTCTGTTTTCACATTGATAGAACTGAAAATCAAGCTGCTGTTCGGTATGCCTCCATCTTAAAAGTTGTCGTTTCTCATCTACTATTGATCCATTAATGCAAGAGCATTCATGCAGGAGTTCAAAAACTTCTTCAATGCCTTGGTGATGAAAAGCCCAAATTATCAAGTGCTGTGTGACTTTTGTTTATTGTTAAACCAGATGTTGATGGCTATCATGAAAGAATTCCATTGTATTACAAGGTGACTGAGGTTTGTTCAGGTAAGCATCTCTAAAAATCATTGTTTTAGTCATATTCTGGAATGCTTGACATGGTGCTTCAAATGGATATGGTGAATTCTGGCTTATTTGTGGAACTGCACTCATTGTGTGACCACCAGTACTTAATTTTGAAGTTCAACAAGTTCTTCATCTTCATCTGGTACAGTGTAGGAACTTAAGTTTTGCTGCAGTAGAACAACTTTCACCTATAACCCAGCAGCTCAATTTGGAGCATTGTAAAGCTTATCTAAATAAGGTTGTCACTACCTATAATGAGGATCTAGTAGCCACCCTTTAGAATTCCCAGTCTATCTAGTCACATGCAAGCCTGTACTTCATCCCAAGTGCTGTGTGTTTTTGGTGTGAAGACCTCGGCATAAAGAGAGACACACTTGCTTTCTATATGACAGGCTTAAGTTGAGTAAGTGTTATGATCATTATTAGTTGGCGGTCTCTAACAGAAAGGTAACATTTTTGTCCAGAGAACTCACTGCTATATCAAACTCACCAGCAATGCTTTTCCTGATGGTGTATAGGCTGTGCAACCCATTTTTTCTTGTCACCAAAAAATTATTTAACACAGAATGTGAACTCATGCCTCAGTTTTGTGGCTGGATTTACCTCTGTCTGGTCTATGTTCCTTGCTGGAATGTCCCAAGGGGCATTGAGAAAGTCATAAAATTGTTTACTGGTGCTGAGATGATTATCTACTACACAACTACAATGAGTCTGAATAAGTGGTTTTCCTGTCTGCATTAAACATCTTGTGGTCTTGATTCTTGCCCTACAAGACTTGTTACAATTTTTCAAGAAGTCTGCCTGCCATTTCTTGTCTGTGCCTTGTTGTCTACAAATCTGCTTTAATGGAGGCTGTTATGATCTGAGTTTTATGAATGAGTCTTTGAATCCCCACAATCTTGATAATTTCTTCCCCATCCCTAACCTAATTAACCTTTATATGTAAGGCTTATTGAAAAGTAGTTTATATATAACTTTATTCATAGGGTTATGAACTACTGAATCCTTCATAAAGGTTGCAATGATCTCCCAATGACTAAATGCCAGCTCTGCTCTTGAGTTCTGATCTGATATTTCTTATTGACATAGCACATGACAGTCTCCTTTTGGAATATCTTAGGACTTATTGTGCAGTTGGAAGAACTGTCCTTGACTGGTTTTCCTCCTACTCCTCTGGGCATTCTCAGCTCAAAGACACACCCTCAAAACTGTAGTGCTCATCTGGGTTTTATATTGGGGCTAGTTTTATTCACTGTATATATATATATATATATATATATATATATATATATATATATATGTATATATGTATATATATATATATATATATATATATATATATATATATATATATATATATATATATATATATATATATATGTTCTCTTTTGGAAAAGTAATCAGGTTGAAGGACCTGCACTCTCACTGCTGTGCAGATGACACACTGATGTCTTATCTCTTTCCTTTTCGAATATATGACTACCAACTGGACTGTGTCCATTTTGATGTATAATAAACAGAAACAATATCTAAAAGTAATGTTCTTGTTCCTGCCCTTTAGAATATACAGATGACTAATTGAATCATTGTGCAGAGTTATACATCAAGGGACAGGCATATGTTCTGTTGCGTTGACTTGCAAACTGCATTAATCAAACATCTAGCACTGTACACCTGTATAGATATTTGGGATACTGTATTATGTTTTTTATTGTACATTTATATTTTATTGTATTTATTTTTTCATATTAAGGTAGCTTTGCTCCCGTGTCTTCCCAGTAAATCAACTTTATCCATTAAGACCAATCCCCTTAAAATGCAAATAAATTAACAAACAAACATAAAAACAGTAGCTGGGTCTCTTGTTTATAGAGATAAAGCCCTATGATCAAGAACAATCTACAATGAGTAGCAATCTGGGCAGTGGAAGGGCTGGTCAAGGGGGGGGGGGTAGGACTGAGTGGCCATTGTTGCCTCAGCCATCTTGCAGAATGAAGTTATCCTGGTTCCCGATTTGCTAGCACCCAGTGGAGGCTGAGTGTAAATGCAGATACAGGACAAAGAAAAATATGAGGTTAGCCAAGCAGCATATAGTACTACAGACAGTTTCAGGATGTGCATAGAAGGATGCATGCACCTCTGGGTTGGCAACTGAAATCCCTGTTTAGAAGATCACATTATTTTACCAAATGGAGTAGAGACAGATAACAATATAATACAATAGAAATATATCAGTGGTTGCCAGTGGGACTATCTCATATTCTTGATTGGCCAGATTAAGTAGAAAAGTGTTTGCCTGGTTATTCTTCTTCTGACCAATTTGCCATAGTTCAGAGCATAGCCAACCAATCTGGATCAGGCAAAGGGGGGGGGGTCACCGGATCAGGCGGATATTCAAAGCAATACATGAAATCAAGGATACAGCATAATAAAATATACCAAAAACTGTGTTTTTGGCATTTCAGGCTTCTCTCATGTACCCGAGTGTTTCTCCTTTGAAACTCTATTCATGCGGTTGAGACAGTTTGGAGTATGTAGCAAAGTTATGCAATCTTTGAATTATTGCTAATAATAGGTTGGTGTTTATGGAACAGGGTGTGCCTGTCATTATCAAGTCTTTTTATTACCATTTAAGGAACATTGCTATGATAGAACAAATTTTTCCAACTGAGGATTCCATGGTGGTTATGTATTACTGGTTGCCTTTACAAACTGAATACTGGAACTCTCTTTGCACTGGCATCTGCTTGACACTGAATTTTACTATTTTCAGATAGTGTGAAACTTCCACTGTCTATCAGTTTGGATTACTTCTAGATACAGTGATATAGTGCTAATCCTCTGGAGTTTGTTCTGGCTATCTGCATAATATATATATTTTAATCTCTTCTTGGATCCTCTACATCATCTTTACTGTACTGCTACCAACAACCACAAACCAGTGCTGGGTCTGCCAGCTACTCCAGTGCTCCCCTCCCCCTCACTGGGGCTGGTGATGAGATTGAAAGGCATCTTGGGGGAGAAGCCATTCACATTCTGTTGGGAGGATTTTTTATTATCCCCTACCCACTATTCCCCCTCTTTCCAGTTTCTGTGGTAAGGTTGAGGGCTGAGCATGCAATGGGGATGTATGGCACATTGCTCCACCTCTGAAACAGCTTAGTCATGCCCACCACCTCAGCTCCTGAGCTATGTAGCCTCAAGCAACATCCCCAGCTTCCACCGGGGATTGTAGCTGGAACACCTACACACCTACATAACCATCTACCCACTTCCTGGGATGGGCATGGCCATCCATCCCCATGGACTGCATCAGTCAACTGAGCCACTATTCAACCCCAGGCTGACTGGCTGTAGTCAGGGCTATATCTTTCTGTGCCCCCAGAGTTGCTGTGTGTCTGCATAATCTAGTACATGTAAAAAGTTCTTGTGTAGGTGCATTTAGCTTTATGTGATTGGATCCTCATCACTGCTTATTTTGTACCATTTAGCATGGACCCTTCAAATGGTGACTCCAGGGTTGTTAAAGGTTCTGATTTCTGATGTTTGTTCCTTCACCTGTCTTTACTGTACCTTTGCAAATGACTGTCATAGTGGCTTCAGTAATGTACCTTTGTAAATGATTTTCATAGTGGCTTCATTAATCCCTGACTCTCAGCAGCTTTATATTACATCTAATACCTGTATTTTTGGCATATAATATTTAGACAGAAGTGATATATTTTATTAAATGATCATGTTTAAGTTATTAATTTATTGCTTTGTTTTAATCAACTGCTGTTTTAATTGCTATTTATTGCACTGGTTTTATTCTTTTAAGCATGTTTGTTTTTCTATGAAATAGTTTTAACTTGTACTCTGCTTAGTTTAAACATGGAAATAAATCTGTACAGTGAATCTTCAAAATGGTAGCAGAAAAACTAATAAAATGTTGGAAGCAAGCAAAATATGTAGCTTCTAATGAGCCTGGCTACTATTGCCACATTAAAGTCTCTTTCTTAAGCTTTTTTTTTTTTTTTTGGAGACCAGATTAAAATTATGGAGGGGCAGAGTGACCAGATATATCAGAGTGATAGATAAGTCTGAGTAGCGTGGTGGTGGAAAGAATATAGGAAAATTCTTACTATTAGAAAACAAAATGAAAATGTTGTAGTTTAGATTTGGATGTACATGCAAAACAAATAAAAAGGGTGATAAAGCTGAAAATTTTGACAAACAGAGGATAGCAAGGTTAGTGACTGGCAAAATAAGTGCTGTAGACAGTTCAGATATCAGAAAACATTTGTTTAGTGACAGAGTGGCAGACAAAATACTAGGTTATCTATCTAGATGTCAACTTGTAAAATCCGAGCTGCGTTTGAAAGTGCTTGCATTAAGGAAAAGAAAGGTTATATAAATGGCAATTTCAAAACAAGTATGTGCCAGTGTCAGATGTCCTATTTCATTTGACTAACAATGTTAATATAATATTGGCCTGAGCATAAAGTGACAAGGTATTTATTTATGTTACAAGCAGCTTAAGTTTAAGTAATGATATGAATGCTGGAGAATCAACCAATGGTGGAAGGAAGCTGAGTGAATAGATGGAATTCTAATAATTTTCTTTCAGGGGTCAGGGTGTGGGCACAGAATGCTATTATACTGGCCTCCTGTGGAAGCTGAGTTTGTGCAAGTCAGACAGCCTACATTTATTTGGAGGCCAAATACAGAAATTTTGCAAGTCATACATGGCAACATGTGTGCTTCTACTATTCATTAGGCTGTTGTGCATGACCACAGTGTAATTATTACATAAATTCATAGATTGTTACTAGGCTACTCTCCTTGGGGAGGCCTTTCTAAGCCTAACCAAGTTTTGTCTGAAAGAATAATGATATCCTATATCCAAATAGGACATTGAGGGCCAGGCATTTATAAGCTATCAATGTCCATAAGGGACATGGATGCCAGGCCCAGTGTATATTTCCTATTCTCCATCCATGGGTCTAGGTTTCACTTATACTGGGTAATAAACAAACTCAGCTTCACATGGATAGGAAGCCTGTTCCATATGAGGGGCAGTCTCTGGGACACATGTCTGTCTCTCCAACATGTTCTGTTTAAGTCACAAACAAAATTCAGGTCCCTAGATCTTGAATTTCTGGTACTGTTTGACATGAATATTCAGGAGATTCATAAGCATGGGGTTTGCAGATGCCTTGTAAGCTAGGCATAGATCACCCCTCAGCAATCTATAGGAGACTGAGCAGAGGGAAAGGGCTTTAAAGTGCTCTGCATAAGGCGGGTCTGTTACCCCTTATCTTCTTTTTGTAAGGAACCTCTAAGGTTTCTCTAGTTGCTGCATATGCCTGGTCAGGTACATGTAGAATGGAGCATTGTACTCTATGATTGGTCTGATAAGGGCAGAGTACAGTGGGATAATGACATCTTTGGAACTAGATGTCATGCCCTTACTTGTAAGCTGTGCAACATTAAAGGATTTCCTCACCACTGTGGCCATGTGGTGGTTGAATTTAAGGCTACTATCTACATGTTTGCCCAGATACCTGACCACTGGATCAACTCTTAAGGGTATATTATCAACATGATAATTAGCCAGGATGGCTAACTTCCCAAAGAGTACAATTATGCATTTCTTAGTACTGAGTTCAAGACATGGTCCGGGATTCAATAAACTCCATGCAGGATTAGTGCTATTCCTGCATGGAGTGAACTGTGTCCATTTAGCATTAGGATTAACAGCAGCATGCCTTGCATATCCATGAAGGCGTGCTGTTATTACGGCAAAATGGACAACAAGAGTACTGAGTGCAGGAGGCGTGTTTAAGTAGTGCACGCACATATAACATGCCCCCTGCACTCAGAAAGTGCCATATGGCACTTTCTAAAAGTATTTCAGTGTCCGCTGAAATGAGATATAAAATGAGTACTTCAGTGTCTGCGGACACTGAAATAGCTAGGGGAGCAAGAAACAATGCAGAGGGTGTGTGACAGGTTCTGTCATACACCCCCTGCTTTGTAAAAGTACAGTCCGGCCATAGCCGTCAACTGAACAGGATTCTGCAGAATACCCAGATGCCTGCCTCACATACTTCTCACTCTCCTAGAGCAAGAAAGTTGTACAAATCCATAAATAGTGCGGGGAGAAAGGCATAAAAATAGAGACACCTTCTAAATACTGCACTGACAAATCTGGAAAGCTGATAGAATAAATGGTTTGCAGTAGCAAGGACTTCCCAAATGGTACGAAGACTGAAACACAAATGTCTGCCATCTGAAAGCACTGTATGGCCATAGCTGTCAACTGTACAGGTTTTTGCAGAATGCCTAGATGCCTGCCTCACATACTTCTCACCCACCTAGAGCAAGAAAGCTGTACAAAGCCATAAATAGTGGGGGGTGAAAGGCATAAAAATAGGGACACCATCTAAATAGTGCACTGACAAGCCCAGAGAGCCAATAGAATAAATGGTTTTCAGTAGCAAGGACTTCCCAAAGGGTATGAAGACTGAAACACAAATGTCTGCCATCTGAAAGTGCTGTATGGCCATAGCCATCAGCTGTACAGGTTTCTGCAGAATACCCAGATGCCTGCCGCACATACTTCTCATCCTCCTAGAGTAAGAAAGCTGTACAAAGCCATAAATAGTGGGGGGAGAAAGGCATAAAAATAGGGACACCTTCTAAATAGCCAGGAAAGCCGATAGTAAGGATTTTGTGAAGGATATGAAGTCTGAAATCCAAATGTCTGTCAGTATGTTTTGACTTAAACCCTGAGTGATTTGCCAATGATTTGCTAGAAAACCACAGTCACACTTCCTAACTTTGTAAGGCCAATAATTAAGATATGTCCCTATGTGTCCCTTTACAATTTCCCTTACTGTGACTGACAAGGAGTACAGATACATGTAAATAAAGTGGTTCTATAAATTTATAATTTTTTTCCATGCTAAGGTATGTTTAAGCATAGCTAAATGGATGTGCGCATCATGGTCCCCTGTTCAGCATTGCTAAAACATCCCATAGGAGATAAATAAAAATAGATAGAGTCCTGGCTTTGTATGCAAGTGTTCACGGTTCGAGTACCAAGACAGGCACTTTATTTTTACATGGGAAAGCAGTGTTGAAATTATTATTTTAATTTTAAATTATGTAGTAATTGATATCTGTCAACCAGGGTAGTGTAGCTGGTCTAAAATGTAAGTGTGAGTGCATATAACATGTGAACCCACCCATGTACACACAAGTGTCCCACACAGTATAGTTACACCCCATGGTAATGTAATGAAAGCATATAGAGGGATACCATGTAAACTAAATCGTATACACTTACTAATATGTCAGTAATAATTAATGAAGTCATAACTTATTTTTTTAAATGAAAAGCGAGCAATGGTAAGCAGTGCTCAGCTATGTTTAGTTGGTGTAAGCATTGCTTAAATGTGAATGCTAAGCAGCAGTCAGCTCAGGCAAACAGATTTACACACTGTTAAGCAATGCTCAGCAATTACTCCTTTAAGCACTGTTCAACCCAGCTTAGTGGGTTGGCACACTGCTTAGCCAAGCTCAGCATTTTCAAAATGGTCCAATGATGGCAAAGGGCAGGAATATGGCCTTATATAAACTGTGCAGGTGGGAATACAGCCATAACCTGTTTAGTTTGATCTCTGCAGGAACATATCTGGTGTTGGAGAGGGAGCGTGCTTTTGGGCGTGCTCTGGGGCATCCTGGAGTCCAGGGTCATGGCTGGACTCCTCATAGAACACCATGATGACAGACCACTGCAGGGCCAGTACCAGGGCTCTCAGTACAAAGCAGAGGCTTGGGACCGTCTGGCACATGACCTCACCAGTGCCACTGGAATCCTCCAAACTGGTGAGCAGGTAAGGTATCATTATGCCAACCTAAAGCATAGAAACGGGGAGCTCTTGGCCTAATGGATTCAAGATGCTCTGGACCAGTATGCTCCAGCAGTTTGTAAGTATCCCAGATAGAGCTGTAATAAATCCTAGCCTGTGTATGTGATAGACAGGTATACATAATGTTTGTTTCTCACCCTTACAGCTGCAGAAGTGAGGTCTATGAACATTGAGGCCCATGATGACAAACTGACAAGGATGCACCGACAGGCTGGTGAGTACAGATCTATCTTGCAGTATATAGTGCTATAAAGTAGAAGGAGTACAGTGATTACTGCCAGTAGGTATATTGTGTATTGTGTATAATGAATAAAACACATTTGTCACACTAATACTTATCCACAGGATGTCCATTAATGAAAGTGTCATTTCACTGTAATAAAAATATACAACAGACTGTTGTGTTTACTCTGGTATGTTGCTGTAGAAATAGAATGTGTACAGGTTCTTAACAGCAAATATGGCATTGACAGCATGAAATAACTGAGGCTGTTCTGGGAAACAGCTAGTATGCATTGCAGTCTTGTGTTAACCTTTGCTTTCCAGATTGTACTATTTCAAAGGAGTAATACACAGTACAATAACTATCTGCCATGTATGAATCCCAGGATTACAAGGTCAGACTGTCCAACCCAGAGTGTATTAGTCAGAAATCAGTCATACAAGAAACAGTAGTTCCCCAGTAGCTCAGTGTGATGGAAAACAGCACGGTTGTACATTTTAGCACATCTAGACACAGTTCAAATCCAGGGAGTGGTACTGAGACGTGTGCATATATACACAATAGAAGCCCTGAATATTTGTAGAAACAGTCAGAAAGTCTTAAGAGATATTTCCCCACAGGTCTCACAGGTAAAGAAATGTGTGTAGTAGCTGTATGAAGGGTATACTAATACACCTGAATATGTGTAGAAACAGTCAGAAAGTGTTAGCAGATGTTTTCTCCACAGCTCTTAAAGGTAAAGAAATATGTATAGTAGCTGTAGGAAGGGTATACTAATACACCTGAATATGTGTAGAAACAGTCAGAAAGTGATGAGATATTTTCCCCACAGGTCTCACAGGTAAAGAAATGTGTGTAGTAGCTATAGGAAAGGTATACTAATACACATGAATATGTGTAGAAACATTCAGAAGGTGTTAACAGATATTCCTCCACAGGTCCTACAGGTAAAGAAATGTGTGTAGAAGCTGTATGAAGGGTATACTAATACACCATGTACAACTGCTCCACTGTCCAACCCCATATGCCTGCAGATATCAGCAGGATAGGTACATACACCATGCCCTCTTCCTGATACATATCTCCCAAGTGTCACACTGTCATGATTGGTGGTCACTGCTACCAATCACCTTGGACACAGATAGGAATCCAGGTGAGCTATACTAGTAGCAGACTCATGCAAGATGACTGCAGGGTAACCCTTCATGTCAAGTAGGTAACCCTGATATGTACAAGCCCCCTCCAGTAAAGTAGCAACAGTGTAGCCAGTCTACCCCATACCATTACAGGTTGACAGTCTAACAGGCAATGTATGTGCCGCAGAAGCTATGGGCCATAGGTAGATGTAAAGTTAGGGCAGACCTGTAGAGTATTGAGCAGTACTGTTGTGAAAAATAGAAGCGAATACAGTTCTTAATGGACTTTCTATTCTCTCCCCCCACCCATCATCTGCATCTAAAATTATTATTCCTATACTACAGGTATGTTGTTCTCAAAAACTATTGTTGAGACATGCATTCTATTATTGTTCATATAGTTCATTGATTGCATATTAACATACCTTGTTCAAATACCATTATTGGTGGCCTGTTGCTGTGAATGTAACTTGCCTGCCATTAAAATGTGTACTGTTGTTCCATTTATGTATGAGTTTTGTTTGCTATGCAACTGGTTTGAATCTGTTGGTTTAGGTTAATGGGAACACCCCTGCATGATGTTATAACAAATTTTGAAATGTGTTGTTCATGACTAACCAATATATCCTGGAAAACCACAACACCATAGCACATTTGGGAAGGCCGATCCCGGCGGATCTGCCTCTCCCACCCCATCTGGCCATGGCACCAGGCCCCAAGCACGTCTGGGACCCAACCCAGAACATCTTCCTCAACTGGTCCTGCACCACCTTTGGGTGAAACTGCCTCAGGGGATGGGGCCTGTCCCTCCCTGGGCACGGATGCTGAGAGGCGTCCATCACCTGCTGATGGTTCTGGGGTATGGTGAGCAGCGTCATCTGCTCAGAGTTGGGTGGGCAGCTGCACAAATGGAGGGCTGCCTGGTGCACCTGGAAGGGCAGGCTGCTCCTCTTGTCCAGCCACCAGCACAGCCACCTTCGGGGCTGTGAAGGTGCAGTGGTGACTGCCCATGGGTGGGGACCTCAGTCCCACTGTAGCCATTTGGGGGATAATGGGCCTCTGATTCCCAACCACCCTCTGCGTCAGGGTGTTTACCCCCTCATCTGTCATATACCACCCCTGTCTGCTGTCTTGTGTCTTGTCTGTCTGCAAATGCTACCTATCTTACCCAACCTACCTCCCCGAACATACAAACAGCAAACCCACTTACAACTGCTTAAAAGTGCCTTAATTTCTCTGTCTCCATCATTCCCTGTTCTGCCCAGCAACAAAATAATCAGCTCTGCCAAGTCTTGAACCCAGGATGCTGTTCACTACAATCACAGCAACATACCATTACAGCATCTGAGCTGTGGGAATCTGTAATGCTTTTACAAATATATCATGCATTCTGGTCATTTAACATTAATGAAAAAAAGTCAGTACTTCCAAGTCTGGAAACCAGGACCCTGTGCACTACAATCACAGCAACATACCTCTACACCATCTGAGCTGTAGGAATTTGCAATGTTTTAACAAACATATCATGCATGACAGTCATTTAACATAAGGGAAAAATATATCTCCATAGTACTCTTATATACATATATATGTATATGTAGATACCAATACATATATCTATATCTATCTATATCTATCTATCTATATATCTATCTCTATATTGATATATATATATATATATATATATATATATATATATATATATATATATATATATATAACCAACCTCTTACTGCAAGACATCTGCAAAAAGCCAGACAAAGTGGGGGGATGAAGGGCAAACAATAGTGACATCTTTGAAATATGGGTTTATATTAGAATCTCGAAAGCTGTCTTTGTTCATCGACACAGAAATGTCAAAGAACGAGAATAGCGAAGGACAACAACACCGAAAATGAGAACGTCTAATGCATTCTTGGAAGTAACAGTGCCATACAGGTAAGGTAAGCCTAACTGAACAAACCTTACCTAAAACACTTTTTCAAATGTTTCTGCAGGGGGGCATGCCCCCTGCACCCCCACACCCCCCTACTTAAATATACCAACTCCGAGACTGCACTACGGTGGGGAAAAGGATTCATTTCCTCATCCCCATGATCACCCTGCCAGCCAAGAAAATCCATTCGGCATTCTCAATTTCGCTAATGTTGTCCTTTGCTGTTCTTGTTCTTCGACATTTATGTGTCGATCAACATATATTTGTAAAAGACAGCTTTCACGATTTTGATATAGTCCCTTGAAATATGACTGTCATATGCATAGAAGTCTGCTAGAATGGGATGGTTTGCTGTAACATATAATTCCAGATAGATTACAGGTCTGAAATACAAATGAATGTCATTATTTACTGATGTCAATGCTCACATCATCCCAGTGGTTTGTCAGAAACCCACAACCGTTATGGGCAACAGACCAAACATATGAGCCATGCATCTGGACAGTGCCTAGACATCTGGACAGTGGAGAGGTATGACTACAGTCATGTAACAGAATACAAAAATGTGACAGCTGCCAATCATGTCACCCAACACCTTCTGAACCACAGTAAGACCAACACACTACCCCAAATCAGCTCTGGGGAATTACCCATGTATATCCAAATATATCATGCACTACAGGGATGGAACTGTAGGGAAAAGCAGATAATGGTGCAAAATTGTCCATCTACAAGCATGTGCACCACAGTCACAGCAACATACCAGTACCACAAATGAACTCTAGAGTATAATGACTGTTTGAACAATCATATCCTGATTGCCAGTCACACACTACACTGACATATACTGGACGAACTCACAGTATACTGGGAATCCTGAAGTGTTATAGGACATTTCTCAGTCTTTCCCTACAAACATATACACCTGATAGACCACCAGCAACTGTTGCAGCATGCACAGTCAGATAGAAAAAGTATTTATGACACTCACATCTGCTACTCTCCCTACTCAGCCTAAAAAGCATTTATTTATTTATTTGCATTTGTTAACCGGGTTGGTCCAGCTGGGTAAGAATTACCCTTTTTCAGTGGAGACCCGAGTGGAAAAGCCCCAAACAGACATACAAATACATACGAATAGAGACAAATTAACAATATTACAGAGGAAAACAATATTATGGGTACAATGGATAAGAAAAACAAACAATGAAAGTTTGAGAATATGAGTAAGGTAGGCCAGAGGCATGCATGCAAAAGATTTATGAAAAGGTGTTCTGAGCACACTGCTACACAATATTGGCAGTCTGCTAACAATGGCCAGTCATGCATAACTCTCAACTGCACAGATTTCCAAAGAATGTCCAGGGTGTAGGACCATATTCATGGCCACTGCCGCATACCACTTCCAGGAGTCTGCTAAGTCACTGGGATGATACCTGGAGTACAGTCACTAAATAATGATATACCATACCTCTGAGCCTGTTACTGCAAGACATCTGGACAAAGCATGCCATCCTTGGGGGACAGACAGCAGGACATATCTCACATAATGGTGTTACAAATTGAAACAGTTGCTGTTGTTACATGCTTTGTTGTAACATAACATCCCTGAAGGATATGATGTCTGAAACACTTGTGGATGTCAACATTTACTGACTACAATCCTAACATTACTCTACTGATTTCACAAAAACAAATATTGTCTGAGGAACAGACCAAACATAACAGGCAATCATCTGGCCAGTCTGTGGACATCAGGACAGTTGAGAGGTATGTCAGAGACATATCAATTTCAGACGTCAGGTCACACAGAAAATGCATGTCCAAACAAACCCTGTTAATCTAGCAACCCTCTATGTGTATAACAGCACTACTTACTTACAATCTGTACCAATTCTGGAGCTTTGTCTCCCATGTTGTTGGGATGTCTCCACATATCCTGTCCTGAGAGGTATTCCCACCTACTGTCTGTGAAGCTGTAGCCCCCACACCTCCATAATGTCCTCCACACAGGCAAGGAAAAGGGGCAAGGCCAACATGATGGACGTAATTATAGCACTGTGTTGCTATGGCATTGGCTAATGGAAAGACAACACATCTGCTCTGGATGCAAGTAGCAAGTGGGAGACACTGATTGATGCACAGGCCATCACCTGCTCATGCGCACTACCTACAAAAGGCAAGCTGTTGCCTATGCAACACAGGTCTCAATCCATCTACACAAAGGCAGACTGTGACTACACAAACTTAACCATTTGCATTGTTGTGAGGAAACTCTTAAGCACTTTAACAGGTATGTCAATCATGTAACACTGTAATGGAATGCAGAAGGGGGTGCAATAATGTCAAATAGAGCATTAAACACTAGGCTACAACAAGAAATGCTGGACTCACATGCTGCTGTCCAGCACCTATGGCCATTCCCGCTTAACCTTGTCTGCATTGACATGGATCACATCTCTGGCTTTTGGGTCACCCCCAGCAAAGAGCAGCTCATGTATGACTACTACTGGAGTATCTGTTGTCCAATATTGAGTGTGGCACTGCTAGGACAGTTACCTGGGATGTTGTAATTATTCATATGTCACCTGTGAATGCTACTCTGAGACATATGCTTGTCTTACAAATGTAAGAGACTTATATAGGGTATGTGCATTAGTACCCAACAGGTGCAGATGTGTGTGTTGAACTTTATGTGATATACTGAGCCCATACCTGACAACTGTCCAGAGTTTTGCAGACTGACCACATGTCTGCCTCATATTTGTAGTAAATGCCTCATACAGTTGTGTATTGTCTGGCACATCACTGGCAACCCATTAAAGAGTGAAGTCATAACATATTAGCATACATTTCATTGTCATATGTCATATCCTGCAGAGTAGACCTGTGAATGCGACACTGTCTTTGCTGGCAACTAAGTGTGTTTCAGATAGATTCATAAAGTGACACTATTTACTGGCCTTTGCCCACCAGTGATGTGTGCCTTTGTGCAGATGTCTTGCTCTAACAGGAGCTAGGTGTCTTAACATGAAACCCATGTCAATGCAAGAGTACCTTGTCCCATAGGATGCCGACATTTGTGCAATCACTGACACCTGCTTTGTAGCTGTGGAGAGCACACCAATCTTGCCAGGTCACCCATCCCATCATACGTTTAGACCCCAAATGGAGGCCTGCAAAGCCACAGGAGGTGGAGTGTTGAACATTATCATACACACCTCCAGGCTGGCCAAACAGTATGATGCATGGGAGACATCCCGAGTGCAGTAAACAGTTGACAAAACACCTACTCAAATCATAGCTGGCTACAGGCCTCCAACAATGACTATGGACACCCACCACACCTATTGGGACCTGGTGGAATCTGTCAGGATTCAACCATCTACCATGTTCCTGGGTGACTTCAGATACCCAACCATAGTGTGCATGACCTATGTTACCTGAACATGAACGCACATAGATCCCTTGGCTTTGTCAATGGCAATGCAGTGGATCACCTGGTCAACACTCCTATGACAGGTGGAAATATCCTGTACCTGGTCCTAACAAACATGAGTAGCCACTGTAGCACTCCTACAGTGCCATCCTCCTTGGTAACATCTGACCACATAGCCCTCACTGTTCAGGTCACCATCTTCTCTACCTACCCCCACTTTACAGTGTCAGATAGAAGTAACTGTACACAAATGACTATAAATCCTCTCAGAACAGGTAGAGTTAGCTATACAACCAACGTCCCATTTGTTGGAACTAGCAGCAGTGTCCAGACCCACATCACAATACTATATGGGCACCTACATAGCTGTATGGACTCAGCAATACCTGACAGGACAACATCATTCTCCTCAAGGTATGGTAAATGCTCGTGGTGGACAGCAGTAATACACAAATACCATAATAGGTTTAAATAATTGTTGGACGGGCCAAGAAGGAACAGGTGCCTCATTGGAAACAATGTCACCTTGGTCTGCAGAAGCAAATAAGGTCACAGGTAATTTACCCTAAGGTTATCTTTGAGTGCAAATTGGACACATCCACCAAGGCCAATCACTAGGCCTTCCACACATGTGTCTGCAATTCCAGAAGTAATACATAAATGTGCTCTGCAGTGGTGGTCAATAACACCACATACACATATGGCATAGATATAGGCTGCAGCAGGTGATGTGTAAACACCCCCCCCGTCCCCCATTGGTACACATGTGCATGCACAGCACCTGCCCCCCATCCCCCTCATCATCAGGAAGCAGGTCCGTAATGCCCCCTCAAAGGCAACACACAGAAGTTTCCATAGGCCTGAAACCATCCCTGGCTGCATCCTACATGAACACAGGCATGGGCTTTGAGATCCATTCCGCACTGTAGTCAATCACAGCCTGAGCACCATGGTAGAAAATACTGAAAATGATACCATGACAAAAGCTTTAAACTAGTAAAACAGCTAAAGCATTAAAATGTAAAAATGAACTTTAATAAAAAAAAAAAACATGAATGAATAAAACAAGTAGGCCTAAGTATGATAAGCGCTTTCAGTGAAACTCACCTTCTTCAGATCTGCCTGAGCACCGGTGTCATCCCATCTGTACAGAGGACAACCAATGTCATCCCTATACACAAAGGTGGACAATCCACCAACCTAGGCAATCATATGCACATCAGCCTAACTAGCCTACTCTGCAAGGGCATGGAAGGTAATACCAAGGATATTATGAACAGGGACATCATCAACATCGAAATGCCTGAGCCCACACCACATGGTATTGTCAAAGGGAGATCAGCCCTGTTAAACATGGTTGACCACTCTGAAGTGGTCAACAAACACAAGGACGAGGGGAAGATGGTGAACAATGCCTACCTTCATCTACTGCATTCTCTCACAATAATCCCCAGGCAGCCAGGATACATATGCCTACACAGCTAGGCACCAACCTGTATGTTACCAGATGGGTAGCTAACTGGCGCAATGATAGTACCCACTCGGTCAAAGTAGTGGAACCCACTTTTAGTAGTAGATTCTTCCAAAGTGGTGTACCCAAGGATTGGTCTGGGGGCCTCTACTGTTTGGGATATACATATCTGAGGTACAGGACAAAAGCAGTGGTCTGTAGCTAACCAGGTGTACAGATGCTTGCAAGCTGGCCACTGTCTTACTTTCCCCTACTTATGTGATCATCCCTCAAGAGCCACTCACCCAATTAATGACTGGTGCAAGAAGCATTACCGCAAACTGAATGCCAGAAGAAGCATCATTCTCCCTGCTGTGGCAGATGTCATCCACACTAAGTATGACAGTAATAATGTACTGAGCATGCAATCAGGTGTGAGTTGACTTGTGCACCAAGGTTCGTAGCAACCTGACAGTTTCCCACCATGTGGGCTCCATTGTACAGAAGGCTGTCTACATGGCCCACCTCACAAATATGGGTATGTCATCCAGGAACCAGAAGGCCTACAACATCCCTGCACTCCACCCCCATCAGATGCATTACCAAGTATAATGGCTCCTTTGGCATGTACCTCACCAAACAAATGCAGCACTTAAAGAGACCACAGAGGTTCCTGACCAGGCAATTCTAGGATCTTCAACACCTATCCTATACAGGTAGGCTGAAAGCCCTGTCCCTGTACTCAGTCTCATACAGACTGATCATAGGTGACCTGTGTCTGGCATACAAGGCCATATCCAAACAAGCCGTGATGGCATTTCTGTATATCTGTAGAAGAAATTGCACTCATGCATCATGCATACAAGGCCCTCACTTGGTCTGTGACATGTATAGTACTTGTTGGCAGGATAGTGTGGTTTTTCACACAATACACTGTCTGTAAAATACACTCCCTCCCCATGTCTAGCAGACTACGTGTATAGCCCTCTGGAAGAGGAAGCTGGATGACTGTATGGGAAACAGATGGGACAGCCCTGGTATCCTGTGTGTGTCCTAGCTGGACAGGGGAAACAGGTGCTGGCTTGGATGGGGCATGGGAGAAAGTCTGGGCCAGGCTTATGAGGCCATCAAGGACAATAGCCTGGTATCATCTTATGAGGCTATGCACCTAGTACTTTACATGTGTCCTGTATGTATTGCAGACTGTCCTGCAATGGTGTCTGGAATGCCACCAAACACATGTTACAGTCCGTCATGCAGACACAGGTGTGTACTGACAACAACACAAGACAGATGCTCAGCGTCATGCATGCAGAGCTCCCTGCCATGCATGGTAACCTCCACGGCAGCTGTGATGCCCTACATCTTTCTACCAATGTTGTGGATAGACAGTGGGGTGAGACATTGTCACTGCTTGACCGTGCATTGCCTGTGCTCAAGCATGTGGTGGGAGTAGGGCATTGGCCAGGTGGACATAGGTTGGCAACATGATCAGCTGTGAGCCCACATGGCCATGCACATTCACAGTCCCATAGTGGCAGTACCAAAAGCACCAATGAAGAGAGGGTACTGTCCACACCATACCAGAGCAAGCCATACACATGTTGTCCTGTTCAGCAGACAGAGCGCAGATCCATTAGGGAGTAGTACTGCATCTTGTCTTGCACCTGGCAATGCCAGTGATACTCATGGCAGAACCTGATAATGCATCCCTGCCAGGAGACAGTGAACCATACATCCTGCCATGTATGGTCCACATCTGTCCAACATCACATCCACATTGCTTGCAGGTGTGCAGATGAACACTCACACATCCCTATCCCAGGCCAGTCACAACCAGACATGCACAGCTCCTCTGCACAGCCCAGTTGAACATCACCCCTCGAGACACACACACACACACACACACACACACACACACACACACACACACACACACACACACACACACACACACAAAATGTTAGCCATATGGCCCAGCATAGGCCTCTGGCAATCCAACACCACACCCTGTGTATGTGATGATACATGTGTCACAACCCTGTTATCCATGCCATTGATGCAAAGACATGCTCATATGGGTCTGATGCACAAGGTGACTATAGCAGAGTGTAGCAATGTTATGCTGTGTAAGGTGTTGTCTGCTGGCAGTCATTACAGATACACATTGAGGTGTATATACCATGTTAGCCATGATCCACTATTGCTGTTAGTACTGCTAAGTAACTGTAGTGTCACATACTGTATTCTGGTTGTGTTCCAGGTGTCTGTGTGTATGCAAGCTGTGGGCCTGCTGGCAGTAGCAATGTTGGGTAAGGTGGAGTGGTAACACAGTCACCTTTTCATAGCCAAGGTACGGCTGTATATGTACATGTTTACCAGGTGTGTTTAGATGCAACAGTGTATCAGGGGCAATTGTGGCAGACAGTGTGACCTTGCATACATGCCCTTGGCACAGCCACCCAGCCCACATACATGTCACCTCGGTGTTCCATAGGCCCGCAGGCTCACACATACAGAGGAAGTTATTTGAGTACTGACACTAGGTCCCTCACCAGCTTAGCCATTACATTCACTGCAACAGATTCAGCTATCAGCACCTGTTGTCCATGCCATTTCTGTCACATCCACTCGACCATCATGCAGTTGATGAGGGTTTGCCTGGTACTGTGTATGACAGGTTTGGGTTCTGTATTCCTGGCACAGGTCAGCCTGTGTTAGTCTAACCTGACAATCACCAGCATGTGTGTCTGCTATCTCATATGCATGTCTGGCCTCTCATGCTGGTAGTGCACACAGTCATAGCCCTGTGCATTGGGCAGCTGATCAAGGGCTGAGCAAAGCCCCTACCTGCACAGTCTTATGACTGATAGTGCCAGATACATAACACAGACAGCACAACTGTACTCTAGTGTGGCAGTGTCTAACACTGCTAGTGAAATGAGTGGCAATTGCAGGGACTGTTAGGATTGGCAATGGTGGGTTCAGAGGCCCTTAGCATGCTAGAGCCATCGCACACACACACACATGCACAACACTGTATGGGGACATGCATTGCGACACACATGCACATGGAGGTGACACTTATCAGAGTGGATGACCTACCCATCTATTAATGTATAATATACAGTGATATAACCATTGCACCACAGTGGCTTAGTGTTAGGAACTGTGTAACTGTGCTTGTACGGTGGATGACATCTGTATGGGCCAGCACTAGTTTGCAAATTGGGGAGTTCAGAGGGTGGAAGAAGCACACAACATGGTATAGCCATCACATACACACACTGCAGACAGCTGCAAGGGCTGTGCATATGGAAACACATACACAGTTGCCACTAGACATATTAGTAACCCTATGTTTCCACCTGTATGTACTATAGTGCTGCGTACACATGCCATGCACCACATACATTATAGGCCTGAGACATAACACACATCCTCTTACAACAGGTCATCTTGAAAATGCCTTCATGGATGGTGGGATGAGCCACCAGACATAGTGATTGGTCTCATCTACCGCTGCTACATACCTGCACAAGTGACAGTTTGACAGACTTTGTATTAGCATGATGTGTCAGTCAGGTATGATGTCTGATGCTGGCATGTGTGTCAGTACAGTAACTGTGACATGTTTGGGAATGATATCACAGGAATGCTCATTGTCAGGGGACACAGACAACATATAGGTTGCAAACATGTGGATATCCCATGTACATCTGTACAGATGACTGGTATGGGCTGTATAGTGTTACATGGTGTGACGACCGTGCCCTGGCCAAGCAATCAAGGAGCCTCAATCCTCACCACTAACACCAGGGAGGTCATCTCCTAGAGAAGGAAAGGATAACTAATACACACAGTAAAGTACAATTTCCCTTAAGTGCACACAGAGATCACAGTCAGTCTGAGGCTGGCTGCTCCCTTGCTCACCAGGTCCCCAATAAGACTCCCCACTGGCACAGCTATAGAGTCCAGGTCTCAGCCTAACTGGGCAAGCTAGAACCTCCAGTACCCTGTTTGTCCAACCAGTGCTTCGTGTCCCTGCCCAAGAAGCTGACACAACACACACACACTTTGAGATAAGTATTTATACAACTTCACAGACACTCCTGGAAAAGGCTGACATAGATTCTCCATCTGTGCCCCTTTACCCAGACTATATGGTAGTAATTACTGCCACCACCCAGTTAATAATATCAGCTACTAAAAGGCCCTTAAAAGGGTGTCCAATTATTACTGTGCAATATTAATATCCAATGGTAATGTGACTATACAGTCTAAGGCTTATTGGAAGGGCTTAGACAGTAAACTCTATAAATATATAATGTACTCTAAAGCATACTTCATCTCTACACAAAGCAGCCACAGGTAGAAGGTTTTAAAAATATTTAATAATAAATAATTAAAACACAAGACAAAACTACTACACCACAGAGATATCTAAGAGTTCACAGATCAAACAGAAACTTAAAATAATATAGTAGGACAGGTCAGGTTTCAAAGAAAAATACCTAATTAATCTTTACTAGCTTTAACTATTTCTACAAGATATCACAGTGCTAAAAACTTACACATGAGTATAAGCAGAGTGCTGATAAGTTAGATGCCCAGATCAAAATGCCCCAGGTATCTTGTGAGAAATAGAATTTAAACATTACTAACAAACATGTTTGCTGAGTCCCTCCCCATATTACATCATTTTTGACACTTAGATTTTCCCAATATCCATATTGCATTATCTTAACACCTGGTCTGAGTTTTCAGGCCACAACCTGCACTATTTAGCAATCTAACACCTGCACAGAAATGTACAACAATAGAAGACATTTCACATGTATATACTAACAGAAACTAAAGCAATAAAGCACCTTCCACATCTAAATTCTAGTCATAAACTTTAGCCTTAAAACAATGGGCATGAAATCTTCATCCAGCCGCCCTCGGGCCGAATTCTAACATGAAAGGATACAACATGCTTCACTGGGCCAGTAGAGTGAAATGTTGTCAAATATTTTGCAGTTCCACATTTCACAGTGTTTTCTTACATTTAAAAACACAAGCCTGTATTTTACATTTATTTATACAGTTGATAGAATTATATATCAAATTCTATTTGACTAGGCTGGCAGCCTTCACCCATATCTCCCCAATCGTAACATCTCGTCCCCCCCCCCCCGGGGAACTCAAGCAAGTTTTTCAAGTGCCCCTTGAGAAACATCACTCGAGAGTGTCAGGTCTATCTGGGTGCCTCACCCCATTCCCTGTCTTGAAAGCCCATCTGCATTGGCATTGCTACTCCCACTGCGGTGCTGCACCGACATATATGCTTGCAACCTCAGGCTCCATCTTAGCAGCTTGGCATTTTGCTGACTATCTCTGTTTAACCCTGTTAGAGGGTTGTGATCTGTCATCACTGTTTATTTTCTTCCATACAGATAAGTCTGAAGTTTTTATAGTGCCAACACTATGGCTAGACATTCCTTTTCTACCACTGCATAGCATTCCTCCTTGGATTGGAGCCTATGACTGAGATAAACCACTGAGTACTCTTATCCCTCTGAAGAAATCTGGCTAAGTACAGCCCCCACCATATAGTTTGAAGCATCCACCTGCACAAGAAAGTCTTTGCTGTAGTCTGAACTGGCTAACACAGGGGGTCCTCCCAAAGCTTCTTTAAGCTTCTGAAATGCCTGCTCACATGCTGGGGTCCACACTACCTTATCTGGCCTGTTCTTCCTTGTCAGGTCTGTGAGGGGAACAGCTAGAGTACTATAATTGGGAACACACTTTCTGTAGTACCCTGCTGTCCCTAAGAATGCCCTCACCTGCTTTTTGGTAACAGGTGCAGGCCATGCCTGAAAAGCTTCCACTTTGGCAGGTTCTGGCCTTATCTTACCACTCCCCACTCTATGTCCTAGGTAGGAGACCTCTGCCATACCCACCTGACATTTGGTCTGCTTAATGGTCAACCCTGCCCTCTGTAATCTGCTGAGCACCTCCCTGACATGCTGAAGGTGTTCTTGCCAGGAATGGCTGTAGATAGCAATATCATCCATGTAAGCAAGGGTCAACCCTCCTGCTCCTGCTAAGATATGATCTACCACCCTCTGGAAAGTTGCTGGGGCATTCTTCATCCCAAAGGGCATCTTTGTGAACTCATACAAGACAAAATGAGTCACAAAGGCTGACTTCTCTCTAGCACTGGGAGTCAAGGGCACCTGCCAGTAACCCTTGGTAAGATCAGTGGTTGTAAGATACATAGCCCCACCCAGCTGCTCTAGGGCCTCATCTGTCCTAGGCATGGTGTAAGCATCCGACTCTGTGTGACTATTTAATTTCCTGTAATCCACACAAAACCTGTTGCTGGCATCCTTCTTTGGCAGCAACACCACTGGTGAGACCCAGGGACTGTTGGACTCTTGAATCACCCCTAGTTCCAACATCTCCTGTACCTCTTCCTTCAAAGTCTGTTTGACTCTCTCAGGCACCCTATACGGGGCATGCCTGATAGGCCTTTGGGGTATCCACCTGGTGCTGCACCAGGTGAGTGCTCCTTGGTTTCCCGGTGAACATGCCCCCAAACTCCTGCAATACTGCTCGGATCTCTCGAACCTGGGTAGGAGATAGCTGCTGGGACATTGCTACAGCTTCCACTGAGGTGTCAGCCCGAGCATGACTGAGGAGATCAGTCACAAGATCTCTCTCAGACTCCTCCTGCAATCCACTGCAAATGCTCAGCACAAGGGCCTCCCTAATGGTAAGGTTTCATCATGTTAACATGGTACAGTTTGTGCCCCTGCCATCTGCCTAGCACTTCCACCATGTAGTTAACAGAACTTACCTTTTTTACCACCTTGTAGGGTCCCTCCCAAGCTGCTTGCAGCTTGTTGTGTCTGACAGGAATGAGAACCATCACTTGCTGCCCTACAGCATACTCTCTAGCTCGAGCATTCCTGTCATACCACACCTTTTTCTGTTGCTGGGCTTCTGTCAGGTTTTCCTGGGCCAAGCCCATGAGTTCCCTGAGTCTTATCCTGAAGTTCAGGACATATGCCACAACATACTCCTTGTGAGACTCACACTCACCTTCCCACTCATCTCAAATTAAATCTAGAGGACTCCTCACCCTATGCCCATACAGCAACTCAAAGGGTGAAACTGTGGATTCCTGGGGAACCTCTCGGTAAGCAAACAACAGATGGGGCAGATATCTGTCCCACTCCCTCTTAAACTGATCTGCAAATACCCATAGCATGGACTTGATTGTAGAGTTTAACCTCTCAACAAGACCATTAGTCTGGGGATGGTAGGGGGTGGTCTTCATGTGCTTCACCCCACAGGACTTCCACAGACAAGCCAGCAGGTCTGACATAAAATTGGCACCTCTGTCAGACAGTATTTCCTTTGGGAAACCTACCCTGCTGAAAATCTCTAGCAAAGCATTTTCCACCTTCTCTGCCTCAATGGTGGACAAAGCCACTGCCTAAGGGTATCGTGTAGCATAATCTACAATCACTAGGATATACTTTTTCCCTGTGGAACTTGGGGTACTCAGAGGACCCACAATATCCATAGCTACCCTGTGAAATGGCTCCTCAATCACAGGCAAAGGCATCAAAGGAGCTCTCATCTTGTCTCCTGCCTTGCCTACCTTTTGGCACTGCTCACAGGTCCTGCAGTACCCTGTTACCTCTCTGGAAATTCCAGGCTAATAGAAGTTTTGCATAATATGCCTCTTTGTATGTTTTATGCCCATGTGACCTGCAAAGGGAATATCATGGGCTGTGGCTAGAAGCACCAGATGGTAAGCTCCAGGCACTACCAACTGCTGTACTCTCTCACCTTCTAGCTCTCCCTCAGGGGTCCACTCTCTGTACAGTAACCCTTTGTTCCAGTATACAGATTCCCCCTTCCCTTGAGAATCAGGTGCCTCCTTAGCTACCTGTCTCAGGCCTTGCAATGTAAGGTCTGAGAGCTGAGCCTGTCTCAAGTCTCTCCTTGTAACCTTTCCCAGCTCCCCTTCCACTGGACGTCTGGCATCCTCTGACAGCGGTGCCTCACTGTCAGCCTGGGTAGTTCTACTCACCTCTACCTTTGCAGCTGCCCTGTCCAAGGGAACATCAGTACCCACAAGCAGCTGTGACTCACATTCAGTCTCACTGCTACAGCGTAGTTCACTCCCTGAAGTAACCACCTCAGCAGTCCTGGCTGCAAGTATGCAGTCTGTCTGGGTCTCCCCCAGGCTACCAGATCCACATGCTTGTCTCCTAGCCTCACTGCCTTTAACTGCATAAGTACATGGTACTGCCTCATCCAAATCCTTCCCTCTGAGGACATCTGCAGGATGATAGTTCCATACCCCAGTTGTCTCAAGACAACCTACTAGTGGCATTTTGTCTTTCCCACTTACTGGCTCCCTCACCTTTGGTTCCCCACCTTGCCTCCGTGGACATCTGTATGCCACATGGTCCCACTGGTTGCATTCAAAACATTCAGCCCTAGCTCCTGGATGTGTACCTGGACTAGTGGCTTCTCCTGCTACTGGCAGATTCTGTTGGGGCAGTTTGTGCTGCCAACCATGGGTTCCTTTAGTCTCATGAGCAGTTCTGGGGGTCCCTTTCCTGTGCAGGGCTGCCCTGCTTGCTAGGTATAGGTCTCCTTTCTTCCCCAACTCCTCTGAAGTAGCACACTGTCTATCAACTAACCAGATCCTCATGTCCTCAGACAAACTGCTAAGGGCTTGTTCCCTTACCAAAAGGTCTGCCAGCCCTTCAGACATGGTGACCTGACATCCACTCACCCAGCTATGAAAATAAGTGCTCAGTTCAACAAGATATTCACATACATTTTCATCTGTCTTGCGTCTATGCTCAGGAAACTTTTTCTTATACATTTCAGGTGTTAGCTTAAAACATTCTAACAAATGTCTTTTTACAGCAGTATAATCAAAACAGTCAGGGTCATGCATTTTTGCTAAAGAAGTTACAGCTTTTCCATGGAGTAAGGGGTCAGGAACCATACCCAGAGCTCTTGGTCAACTTCATACTGTTTATAAACCTGCTCAAACATATGAATGAAGCTATCAAAATTATCCCCCTCTTTAAACTGTGGAAGAAATTTACTGACCTTTTGTGCTTCTGGGGTCTGGTTACTCCCTTCCCCATTACCTCCATGACTCTGGTGAAGAGTCAGCATTTCCCTCTCATGCTTTCTCTGCCGCTCCTGTTCTTCAGCTTCTAGGCTCCTCATTTTCTCAGCTGCTGCTTCCAGTTCCATATGCCTGGCCTCCAACTCAAGTCTCTTTAGCTCCAGCTGGATTTTTAAGTCCACTGCAGAAAGGTTGAGCTGTCCATTCTCTGAGAATATTGTATCTCCACTCTCAGTCTGATTATCCTCCAGGCTGCTGTTTTCTGATGCAGCTGTAACCAAGGCTGCAATCAGGTTAGCCTTAGTCAGGTTTCCATGCACCAGCCCCCTAGCCTGGCACATCCCCGCCAGCTGGCTCCTTGTCAGCTTTCCATACTCTTCTGCTGACATGCTGCCTGCTCACCCTGACTAACACTAAGCTAACAAAAGAAATAAACAATTGTGATCTGATCTCTTGGTATACACTGTGTGGCTGTTTTAGAGTACAAAACACTTTTAGAGATCACTGTACATAAGCTACAGGAATTCACTCTACCCACACCACTACAAGTCAATTAGTATGTGAAGTAGATCCCACCACTGCCAAGCACTTGTGACAACCGTGCTCTGGCCCAGCAATCAAGGAGCCTCTATCCTCACCACTAACACCAGGGAGGTCATCTCCTAGAGGAGGAAAGGATAACTAATACTCACAGTAAAGCACAATTTCCCTTACGTGCACACAGAAATCACAGTCAGTCTGGGGCTGGCTGCTCCCTTGCTCACCAGGTCCCCAATAAGACTCCCCACTGGCACAGCTATAGGGTCCAGGTCTCAGCCTAACTGGGCAAGCTAGAACCTCCAGTACCCTCTCTGTCCAACCAGTGCTTCGTGTCCCTGCCCAAGTAGCTGACACAACACACACACTTTGAGATAAGTATTTATACAACTTCACAGACACTCCTGGGAAAGACTGACACAGATTCTCCAGCTGTGCCCCTTTACCCAGACTATACAGTAGTAATTACTGCCACCACCCAGTTAATAATATCAGCTACTAAAATGCCCTTAAAAGGGTTTCCAATTATTACTGTGCAATATTAATATCCAATGGTAATGTCACTATATAGTCTAAGGCTTATTTGAAGGGCTTAGACAGTAAACTATAAATATATAATGTACTCTAAAGCATACTTCATCTCTACACAAAGCAGCCACAGGTAGAAGGTTTTAAAAATATTTAATAATAAATAATTAAAACACAAGACAAAACTACTACGCCACAGATATATCTAAGAGTTCACAGATCACACAGAAACTTACAATAATACAGTAGGACAGGTCTGGTTTAAAAGAAAAATACCTAATTAATCTTTACTAGCTTTAACTATTCCTACAAGATATCACAGTGTTAAAAACTTACATGTGAGCATAAGCAGAGTGCTGATAAGTTAGATGTCCAGATCAAAAAGCCCCAGGTCTCTTGTGAGAAATAGAATTTAAACATTACTAACAAACATGTTTGCTGGGTCCCTCCCCAAATTACATCATTTTTGACACTTAGGTTTCCCAGTATTCATATTGCATCATCTTAACACCTGGTCTGAGTTCTCAGGCTACAACCTGCACTATATAGCAATCTAACACCTGCACAGAAACATACAACAATAGAAGACATTTCACATGTATATACTAACAGAAACTAAAGCAATAAAGCACCTTCCACATCTAAATTCTAGTCATAAACTTTAGCCTTAAAACAATGGGCATGAAATCTTCATCCAGCCGCCGTTGGGCAGAATTCTAACATGAAAGGATACAACATGCTTCACTGGGCCAGTAGAGTGCAATGTTGTCACATATTTTGCAGTTTCACATTTCATAGTGTTTTCTTACATTTAAAAACACAAGCCTGTATTTTACATTTATTTATACAGTTGATAGAATTATATGTCAAATTCTATTTGACTAAGCTGGCAGCCTTCACCCATATCTCCCCAATCATCGCACATGGTACATGTGAGGCAGATGCAATTAACAGGGTCTTTAAAGTAATGTCATGGGTAGGGGGTCAATAGGCATGAAAATTGTATAACCTACACACACAATAGCCACATGGGGATAAGCTTCACACACTATTATAGTTGTTGGTATTGAGATTATAACCCCTACCTGTCTATTTCCACTATAGTATTACACAGTTATTGCACATGCCAGAGAGCTTAGAGGGCTGACAGGTGTATACAGGTACATCTAGGATGAATGACATCAGTAGGCCTTGTTAAGTAGGGCAATGGGACATGTACTAGGTGGTACATGCCTCAAAATGGTATAACCCACACCCCCAGAAGATATGATTTTCACCCAAACACACACACACTGATGTGAGACACACACACACACACACACACACACACACACACACACACACACACACACACACACACACACACACACACACACACACACACACAGTTTCACAGTTGCCAGTGTTGAGCTTAGAACCCTTACCTATCTAGTTTTGTATACTACAGTGTTACGCAGTTATCACATGTGCCACAGAGTTTATAGGACTTAAAGGTGTCACAAGGTATGTCTAAAGTGATTACATCAAGAGCCCTTATAAAGTATGGTAATGGGAAATGCACTGGGTGAGAAGGGCATCAAAATACATTACCCTACAAAAATACACACTTACAAACACCTAAACACACACACACACACACACACACACACACACACACACACACACACACACACACACACACACGCACACACACGCACACACACACACACAGATTTGCCACAGCGGAGTGTAGAACCCCTGCCTATCTAGTTATCTGTACTATATTTTACATGGTTATTACAAGCGCCATGGAGCTTATATGGCTAAGTGCTGTCCAAAGGCATTTCTAAGGGCAATGACATCAGCAGGACAGTTAAAGTAGGGCACTGGGAAGTGTTATGGGTGGGAAAGTCCTCAAAATACTTCATCCTACAAACATACACACTTACACACTCTTGCACATACATTTATACACACACATTTGTCAGACCTGAGAGTAGAACCCCTACCTATATAATTATTTGTACTATACTGTTAAACAGTTATTGCAAGCACTACAAAGCTTACAGGGCTAACAACTGCCCAAATGTGCTTCTAAGGTGAATAACATCAGCAGGACTGTTAAAGCAGGGCAATGGGTGGGAAAGTCCTCAAAATACTTCATCCTACAAACATACACACTTACAAACTCTTACACATGCACTTATACAAACACACATTTGCTGGACCTGAGAGTAGAACCCCTGCCTATCTAGTCATTTGTACTACAGTGTTATGCAGTTACCACACCCGCTACAGAGTATATCGGGCTGACACCTGTCCAAAGATGCTTCTAAGGTGAATGAAATCAGCAGGACTGCTAAAGTAGGGCAATGGGTGGGAAAGTCCTCAAAATATTTCATCCTACAAACTTACACACACACACACACACACACACACACACACACACACACACACACACACACACACATTTGCCGGATCTGAGAATATAACTCCTGCCTATCTAGTTATTTGTACTATAGTGTTACGCTATCACACATGCTACAGAGCTTACAGGACTGACAGCTATCCAAAGGTGCTTCTAAGGGGAATGACATCAGCAGGACTGGTAAAGTAGGCAGTGGGAAGTGTTGTGGGTGGGAAGGTCCTCAAAATACATCATTTTATAAAGATACACACTTACACACACTTATATCCACACACACTTGCCAGAACTGGGAACAGAACCCCTGCCTATCTAGTTATTTGTACTATACTGTTACATAGTTATTGCATGCGCCATGAAGCTTATAGGGCTGGGGCTGTGCAAAGGTACTTCTAATGGGAATGACATCAGCAAGACTACTAAAGTGGGGCACTGGGAAGTGTGGGTGGGAATGGCTGAAAACTGTTTCACCTACAAATAAACACTCTCTCACTTACTTTTGCCAGGACTGAGATTAGAACCCCTACCTATCTAGTTAATTGTACTATAGTGTTACGCAGTTATCACATGTACTACAGAGCTTATAGGGATGATAGGTGTTTAATGGTACCTCTAAGGTGAATGACAGCAGCAGATCTTGCGAAGTAGGGCAATGTGAAGTGTACTGAGTGGGAACAGTCTCCTCATACTTAGACCTATGGACGGACACACACACACACACACACACACACACACACACACACACACACACACACACACAGGCAGGTGATGTGATATTATAACCCCCACCTCAGTACTATTACACAATGGGGCTCACCTTTTATGCTGGCACCTGCAACTGGTTACAACCAGTATGCCACTGTAAACAGCAGGACATCACTCTGTGCCATTCAGGGAATCCATGTGTGTAACTCATTCTGTGTGTGTCCCCCTGTGTCTCTCTCTCTCTCTCTCTATATATATATATATATATATATATATATATATATCACTGTCTGTCTCTCACTTCCCCACATCTATGTGTGTGTATATTTGACATATTCTTATCTGTTACCCATATACTTGTCTGTGTATCACATGCAATGGATGCAGATATATCACACTAAGGCCACCTACAGCTAGCTGAGGGTAATCCTGTCTGATGGGTGTGTGTAGGGACTGTTAAGGTGCATGTAGCTGTCTGTATGCACAAACATATATACACAATACAGTCATATAGTCTGATGTTGGTTCCAACATAGCATGTGATTAGTGTGTGTGTTATGCGTTGCATCTTTGTCAAGGCCAGGCCATACAGGGCATGCCTCCATCTGCCTACAGGAGCTGGCTCAGGAGGTTCCTCCTCTGAGTCCCTCTTTGTCAGTGGGACCTTGGCAATGGTGGGGGGCTGTGTGGCCCTTTCCCATGTTGTTCTTGCTGCAGCTGTTTCCACAGGATCATATTGTGTAGCATGGCACATACTATAAACATGTGTACACACGTGGCTGGAGATTACTGCAAGACTTCACCAGATATGTCAAGGCAGTGGAAACGTGACCTAAGCACCCCAAACACATGCTCTATAATGACCCTAGTTTGTCCGTGTGCCTCATTATGGCATTATTGAGTGGGTTTGTACACATTTCTGATGGGTTTCATCATCCACAGCTCCAGTGCATAGCCAGCATCCCTCACCAGATGACCATATGGGATGACCCCCGGCAAATCCCTGATACAGCTGTGAGGAATGCCAGATGTGGGAGTCATGATAGCTTCCAGGACTGCCAGCACACACATTCATGATAATGCCCTGGACATTGCACATGACCTGGCAGTTGATGGAGGGGAAGCCCTTGTGGTTTATGTAGACCCTACCCTTTTCACTGGGTGGTGCTTTGATGTGGATGTGCATGCAGTCTATGGCACCCAGTACCTGCAGGTAGTCTGCTACACATGGAAGAGGTGCATATTGCTGGTCCTCTCCTCAGGGGTGCTGAGGAAGTAAATGTGCTCACCGGCATGTGGTAGCATGGCATCCAAGAACTGGTGGAGTACCCTAGATGCAGATGCCTGTGAGACCCCCATGATGTCCACAGTAGGTCTTTGGAAAGTACCTGTAGCTAGTATTCTTAAGGTTACACAGATCTTGATATCCACTGGGATGGGTTCCCCTCTTTTGGCTCTAGGTCTGAATTGAGGCTGGCACAGCTTGATGATTTGTTGAAGTATATCTCCGCCCACCCTGTAGTGCTCTACTATTTCCAGATCATGTAGTCCCTGGTAGGCTACCCTGGGTCTGAGCACTTTTATCCTCCTCCTCAGTCTGGGGTGATTGTCAGCATTATCCTCTTCACTGCCATCAGCCTCCAGCACATACTGATTTATCAAAGCAACAGCAGGCCTTAACATTCTGTCTGTTAAAATTCCCCCGCATGTGTACACCAATGGTGCAGGGTTTGTGGGAAAACCATACTGAAAGGTGTTTGCACAATTTATACTGTTCTGCTGCAGATGCTGCCTGTATGATTGGCTGGCTATGATACATTCCACCTGCTTGCTATTTTATTTGTACTTGATTGCTTTTATTCTGCTATTTCTTTTTTTTTTTCCCCTTCCCATTTCCGCTCTTTTTAAGTCCCGAGGTGCACTGTGTAAACCCGGTGCCCAAATGTAAACAGTCCTGCTATTTCTAGTTTTTTTTCTTTTTTGTTTAAAGACCCAGTGCGGATTTTTTTTTTTGGTTTTAGACTGGCACTGCACAAACCCATTTAGCTAAAGTAAACACTTTGAAGCAGAAATGGCCCTCCCTGGACGCGAACACGCTCGCATTTCACGGAATACGTCAATACCCCCTTGCTTAGCTGTGCTTAGCTAAGCTCAAATGAGAGTCATGGAGCTCTAATGTGCTTGCAACAAGTATGACACACCCCCTTTTCATTTCCGTTGCTCCTCCTGCTTACACCACTGCCTTATAGCTCCTACATGGTTAGGTGCAGCCAGAGAATGGTCTTTCATTTAGTGATTCAGTAAAATTTGCTCATTTGCATACCCCACTGCCTTAGTCCCTAGTGACACCACTACACTAGAGCATTCCTCTGTAGCAACCAGTGTTACCTGTTATTGTTTTGATTCTGCATGCCATAGACTATAATGGCAGAATGCAGATTTTACTTAGAATTGTCTTTTCACATTTTTTTATTTTTGCCACTATTCCATTTGCATGCTGCTATGCTTAAAAGGCTGACATCAGCCCCCAAAAAAGCTTTGATATAAAAGTAAATATTGTATACAAAATCATAATATGCACCTGCTATTATTTTTTTATACAATATTTACTTTTATATTTAATGGTATCGGTGTTTAGCATGCATATATGTTTGATGCAGGAAGTTTGGGAATAGCACTTGATATTTTATTTTTTTTATACCTTTAAATTCTTGCCAGTATTTTTGGCACCTATTTTAAGTGTATAAAAGAAAGGAAGTAGAGATCACATTGTTTCTGATGAAGTTCCTTTTCAATTGGAATAAAAGTGCTCAAAACTTTGCGTAATTAAAGATTCTGTTGTGTTCTGGTGCAGCTTTTTTTTATCTGTGGCAAAGCAGCATGGCCCATCGACTATGTCTTCCCAGGCTAACAGATACTGGATCCTCTTGGACTGACACCTAAAACTAAGCCAATTGTTGACGTCAATCATTTTTTTTTTATATTGTGGCATCATCCTGGATGAAGGTAGAATGCTGCTTAGGGCTAGAGTTATACCTGCCTGTGACACATAATCTGAAATTTCAGTCATATCTCTCTTCATATAGTCCAGAGAGGTATGTCTCAAGTCATTCACCCCCAACATGGACTATGACAGAGTCATAACTCTACGTATTTCAGAGACTTGAGTGCATCTGTGATTTGATGGATCCTGGCACCTGACAGGCAGCTGACCATGATCTTCTCCTTGTACAGCCTGGTGAGAGGGACATCTGTGTGTCTCACTATGGAGTTGCCTATGACCAAGACATTAGGTTTTGAGGTGTTTTGTCATAGGGGCTTATATGTTGAGACACTGGTGTGTTATTATGTGTATTGGTTTCTGTTTGCATAGCAGTGTTTGCAAGTGGTTTATGTTTGGAAGGCTCTGATCTTTTGGTAGGCTTCATGTGAGTACCTCCTCATATGTGGGTTTATGTGTCATGACCTCATTATGTGTGAGAGGTGAAGTATGTGTGCTGACAACCTGTTTGATGTCTGGTTTGTTACTTGAAAAAATTGATTGTAATTTCACAGTGTAATTACATCTCTCACATGGGGTATTTGTCTGTTTTAAGAGTAAGTGGTTGTCAGTATACATCAGACAGTTATTACATTGCCCCAGGATGCCCATGTCAATCAGACTGTCTAGTGAAATGATGGGAAGCTGCCATCCATTATAGCAGGTTTTTACCACATGTGCTATTAGGGAAGGGAGTGGGCTAGTTTGACCAGTTTTTGTGCTAGGACTAACAAAGGTGCTTGTTCTATTGAAGGCTATGGATAACAAGTGTGGCAATGATGCTCAGTGCACCCATAGTGCAGTAATGAAGCTTGGGAGGGTTCCACTGACAGATGTCTAGGGAAAAATTTAGTTTCAAGGTATTTGCATCTATACAAGACACCCTTAGCCCCTGTTGTATAGTGCGCTGCAACTTGCAAACATGAGGCTTAAATACAGATGAAATTAAGACACTTTTAAATGAATCTACCAATAGGAAAGCACACAATGAACCTTCCTCCAGCAATCCCCAGCTCAAATAAGGCTGGATCCACATTCCTCTGCCACAAGGGTGTAGGGGAGCCCTTCTTAATGTAAGATGGCTGGTTTAGTGCTAAAGTGTATCAATAACAGGCTAGATTCAGCAGGTCTGAATATAGTCTATGCTATCTAGGTATCAGAACAGTGCAAATCAAGTGCAGAGAAGTGTAAAAAATACTTAGAGCCTTTTTGTGTTTTTCCCAGCTCAGATCAAGTAAACATCTACTGCCACCAGATGAACAATCTTAGTCCTCCCCATGCAAAAGCACACTAAAGGAGTGTCTGGAGTGAAATACTACCACAAACAAATTTAAACTGTATGAAATACTAACACAAACAAACTTAAATATATAGATACAGCAGTGTACTTTAAGCAGCTTATAAAAGTGTGGTTATTCAATAAAAGTACTTCACTTTGAATAAATGAGCAAAGAGTCACTCAATTCTACAGACTTTATAAAGGCACTAAAAAACAAGATAAGCCACTCTAGCCAATAAAACTGCATTCAGAAATTTCAAGTGTTTCCTCAACCTCAACAGACCATGCTTCCTCCCAGTGTACTAGATGGAAAATCCACCAACCTCTTTTGTGTAAAAACAATAGTTTGATAGAGTGTACAAATGCACTACTTTATCCAACAGCTAGCTAGATCAAGTAGAACAGACAATGAGAGGCAAAATGCACTTTTTCAATATAAGCATAAAGAAAGGCAAATAAATACTGTAATTCAGGATATCAATAGCAGTGTAGAATGGGAGGGGATTATTAAGCTCAATTTATAGTAGGTGTGGGCAGCTTAAAGTCACCTGGTTTAAAAAGCAAATCAACAAACAGGAGAGTGGATGGGAAACATGTCAGGGAATCACCAGCAGTGCTTTAGTTTATGCAGGCTTCAAATCTTTTCAGACAAAGACAGAGGCCCAGGATTCTACTGAGTATTTAAGTATCACTCAATAGACAATTTAAACAATGAAAAAAAAATACTTGAAATGAGCAGCCTAGATAATTTGTGCCAACCTCTCATGCAGAACAAAAGCACCAGGCCAAACAGATTTCTTAAAACACAACACAAAATGGAGCAGGTATCAGAAAGCAGCTCCAAAAGGTCACAGACAAAAATTACAGGTTTTACCCACCAGTGCTTTACTTTATGCAGGCTTCAAATCTTTTCGAGCCTCAGCTGCTTGAGTATTTTCTTTGAAGCGGCCTCAAATCAGATCCCTGTCATTACTGTATTGGAACAATCTAATCCAACATAATATTCAGTGACATAATACATAAAATGATATATAGCACCTCTAACCAGATCATGTATATTTATATCTGGCAGGTGGCAATCTCAAACAAACACATGCATTCTCTCTTGCATCAATCCCTCCCTCCTCCTAAATTGACTTTTTCATGGATTCTCAAAGCTTCTCTACCTTGGTTCATGCCACCTATCTTACTACTAAGAATTTAAATGTTTTTTTCTTCACCTCTCTCCTTCCACTTACTGTCCTACCAGTTCCTTCCTACTTACTCCTTGTCTCATCTTCTCATTCAGTGGTACTTCTTACTACATTATTCTCTTGGATAAACTATTGATCTCCACATTTTTTTTCTGAACCTGGTAGCTCTCATACAATCAGTCCCTCTCTAAGGCACATATATTTTTTCTTCTGTAAACTTTCTGATCTTCTGCTACTATTCCCCTTCTACTCCATGGATTGTTTGTATCAAATCTGATTATACTTGATTTGCAATGATTTTGTTTACAGCAGTGCTTTAAATATATTGTATGTTTAGCATGCTTTTATCATTTACATTTGGTTGCAATTTTTTGTTATTTTTCCTGGGCTGTACCTGAAATAGGTCTTGATGGCCCAGTTTCTACCCTGTAAACAAATTTAAATAAATAAATCAATGAATGAATAAATAATCTGGTATCACCATGTTCTCTCCAGTCCTGTCATTTGTATCACTAGCCCACAATTTTACTGTCCCAGCCACATTGGCCTCATAACCATAATGCTTCCAGCTCAGCCATCTTCCATTCCAATCATTTGCATTGCTAAGCACTATTCTACATTCATTCCTGTCAGAAAAAATATGTATTAGTGTGTGTATTAGTAATATGCTTAGTGCATTTAAGGCTTGAAAAGGGTTAACACATTTATTCTGTTTCACACTGCATAAAATCTGTACAAATTGCAGAAGCTTTCTAACCTTCTATTGTCATGAAATATGCGTAGCTATAATCTTTGCTTATGCTTTGGAAATTTACAGGGAAGCAGATAATTTCTGCTTGTGTCAGGAAAATAATGAATAGATGTAACATTTGTATTAATGTTATGAGACTTAGACAAGGAGTTCTGCTTATGCTGTGAGAAAATACACAGCCGCAGAAGCTATAGATAATCAGAACAAAGACTGCTTGAAAATATGAACTGCAATCAGCATTTGCTTGTGCCTAAGTTAGAAAGGTACCTTGAAATGTAACACATGTATTAGAACTACACAATAGAAGCTTGTAACGGGCTAGAGCCCACCAAGGCCAGGTTGTTTTTCTCAAAATGTTTTTCATAAATCCAGTCATGTCAGCAGAAAATCTGAGTAACTTCTGCTGTAGAACAATACTGAAAGTTGTGTTTGATTATGTCAACCAAAGAAGGCAATGTCTTGTAGAACAGTATAAGAATAGCATATTTCCTGTTAGTAGTTAGGCAAAATCCTGTATTTGCATGTTTTTGTCTCCTTGCAGCAAGTTATTAAATGTGCCTTATCTGAACCTTACGTGTATTGGTCTTTGAAGTTTTTTCCTTTGAGAGATTGGTCCTTCGGACCGGAAACCCTCACTTTGCCTCGGATCAGACGGGCCAGGTGGCTTGAAACCGTACGGGGAAGAAACCACATTGGTTCTTCTTATTTGAAAAGCCCTCCGACTGAATTGTCGTACAAAAGAGGTCAGCCACTTTCTGATCTGCGACTGAAGGACGGGTTTTTCACGAACCAGGTGATCAATCATGAAGGCTCAGGTAAGGTGAATCTACCTTTTTTTTCCTGTTTTAGATCAGGGACTAGATTTGTATTGTTTTTGTCAGGACTGTATTTTTACAAGTCAGGGACAGAAAAGATTACTGTCTTGTCATAGATCAGGGAAACACAGTAGGTAGGCAGTCATTCTGAAGAGACTATAACAAAATCCATGGTACCACGTTAAAAATAAGGAGTTACGTAATGATTTAAAAGGGTAGAACAAAATGGGTAATAATTGCACAAAAAGACCCCAAAATCCGCCGTTAACCGAAGACGCAAGATACATGCAGTCACAACGTGCTGATAATATTAAATACTACTCAAAGTGGGTTAATAAGTATGAATTTGATGGTAAATTGGAAAAATCCTCACTTATCAAACTTGTCAAACAGCTTAAAACTGATTCCAAAGGTCAGGTAAAAAAGCAGCGCCAATTAGGAATTCCTCAGGCACACAGGTGGATTGTGGAAGTAAACCATAGGGAACAAAAGAACAATAATTCAAAAGCAATGTTTTTAGATAAGGAGGACAATAACTTAGTAATAGCATCGGCCCCTCTGCCCCCCCCTTACCAGAGTATGAAGCAAGTGAACAAGTTAGTCCACCCCCGCAATATCCTGCTGCCACTGTAAACAGAGACACTACAAAAGCAAAACCGTTTATTAGAGATCCCATCGAGACCAGGTCTCGAACACGGGCAGGTAACTCAAAAGGGGACATTGAATTATATCAAATGGGTAGGAATTCATGATCTATGAGTTAAGAAGAAATATGCCCACTCATAGAAGTACCTAATCCTCAGGCAGGGCAAGAAGGTCAGGACCCAACTATTCTAGTGGAAGACATCCGGAAAGCCACTGAGGGAATTCCCCATCCAAAAGTTAATTTTAGAAAGTTCTTAGAAGATTTACAAGGAATGAGGCTAAGTTATAATTTAAATGGAGAAGAGGTAGAAAAAGTAGTCAGACAAATTGTGGGACCAGATTGGCACATCATTAGTGGCAACTGGAATCCCCGTAACACTGCACACAGACCCCTCCCACATAGCAGTGCAGAACTAGACAACAGAGTAAAAGGTCTTACAGAGAAATGGAAGCCTAGGGCAGACTGGACTTGCATTAATCAATGCATCCAACAAGAAGGTGAAACTATTGACAGATATTATGCCAGACTGTTAGAATGTTTTAATAACCATTGTGGAATGCAGATTCCTGAAGATCAGACACAAGATTTCCCATATGAGCAGCAGTTAAAGAATGCATTTTTGAAAGGCGGCATTGCACCCATAAGCAGTTTTATTACAAAGCACATGGTAGATCATCGTACAAGCAGGTTACAGTCATTACTTGAATATGCTAGGCATGCCGAAAGGCATTTTAATAGCAAAAAGAAAAAGAAAGCCCAAGTATTTTCTGTAGAAGATGGATCAGAAGTCTATGTAGTACAGTCCGGGAAAAAGGGCAAGAGAAATGCCCAGGGAAACAGACAATCTGATCAGCGATCAGAGGACTTTGAAGGGCGAAAGAAAAGGGGTGAATGTTTTAAATGCAGTAAAAAGGGACACTTGGCAAGGGATTGCAAGAAAAACAAGAAGGCAACCACGGAAGACAAGGAGGGTGAGGACTTACTATATGATAGTCAAGAATCACTAGAAGGGGATAGCAGAGAAAGGACAAATGAGAATGTGATAGAAGGAGTAGAGGATGTGACAGAAGAAACAGAGGAAGTGCAGGAAGTTACGGATAGTGAAGAAAATGAAATATTGGATTTAGCTTTATTGAGCTTAGAGCTCTATATAGCAGACACAAAACCAGAAGTTACACTCCTGGTAGAAGGGAGGGAGGTCAAATTTTTGTGTGACTCAGGGGCATCACGGACCCTGATACATCCCTCCAAACTGCCAGAGAATTCAGAGTCAACTGATTATATACTAGTGAAAGCAGCTAATGGACAGCTGTATCGGGAGCCCCTCTCCTATAATATGGCAATAACTGATCCTGTTTCAGGATTGACCCAGAAAAGCAAAATTGTTGTTTCCGCAAAATGCCCAGTAAACCTCTTGGGCAGAGACCTTATGCAGCTATTTGGTATAGCAGTAGTTCCGACTATGCAGGGTATAGAAGCACAGCGACAAATTGATACCTTTGCAGTGCAGTTGGAGGATGAAATGTTCTATTCTTATACCACAGAAAAGACAGTATCCCTTAAGAAAAGATGCAGCAGTAGGAATAAAACCTATTATAGCAGCTTTACTTAAGGAAGGGGTGCTGGTGGACTCTCCTGATTCACCATGTAACACACCCTTATTTCCTGTTAAGAAAGCGAATGGAGAATGGCGTATGGTCCAAGATTTACAAGCTGTAAACGACGCAGTAATACCAAGGGCACCTACAGTGCCAGACCCACACACCCTGTTGAATGATTTAAAACCTCAGCAGAAATATTTTTCTGTGGTAGATATCAGCAATGTGTTCTTTTCGATACCGATACACCCTGACAGCCAATATTGGTTTGCATTCACATTTCAGGGGAAAAGGTATACATATACGTGACTACCACATGGATATTGTGAAAGTCTGACAATATTCTCACAAGAAATGGCAAGCAACTTGGCAGGATTTACCCCACCAAGAGGCAGTCAGATTTTACTTTATGTTGATGATATCCTGCTGGCGGCCCCCACCCAGCAAGATTGCAAAGAAGATACCATAGAGCTATTACAATTTTTAGCCACTGAAGGACATAAAGTAAACAAAAATAAACTGCAGCTTTGGAAAAAACAAGTTAAATACCTAGGATATGTAATATCCAAAGAGGGTAGGACATTAGATGAGGACAGAAAAGTAGCGATTTTGCAAGCACCAAAACCCACTACCAAGAAAGAAATGATGTCCTTCCTGGGTACGACTAATTTTTGCCGGAGCTGGATTCCAAACTATGCCTTGGAATCTGCACTGCTGATTAACCTGATATATAAAAAGCCTATGGCAGCACAGGATTTGTTACAATGGACACCAGAAGCAGAATCTGCTTTCTGCAAACTGAAACAGTTAATAGCATCATCATTAGTTTTAGGATTACCAAACTATCATAAACGTTTTTTCCAAACTGTAGATTGTAAGCAAGGTTATATGACATCAGTGTTAACACAGCAGCATGGGGACAAGCAACGCCCCATTGCTTATTATTCATCACAACTTGACCCAGTGGCACGGTCTTTACCCCACTGTGTACAAGCAGTAGTTGCAGCTGCAATGGCAATACAGGCTTCGGCCTCAGTAGTTTTGTTCCACCCTCTCACATTGAGAGTGCCTCATGCAGTCGCGATTATTTTACTGCAAGAGAAGGTAGTATATCTTTCCCCTGCTATGCATCTTTCCTGTATGACTATATTGTTGAGCCAACCTCATAATTACAATTGAACGATGCACGACTTTGAACCCTTCTACCTTGCTCCCAACCCCTGCAGATGGCACACCACACAGCTGCCTGCAGGTGATTGAGCAAAAGACACTACCTAGAAAAGATCTCACGGATGTCCCCTTGGATGATGCCGAGGTGACATACTACGTGGATGGTCCATGCAAAAGGGGTCCTGCAGGACAGAACCTAGTAGGATATGCTGTAGTTTCTGTTACTGAGATTATAGAAGCAAAACCTTTGCCACACAACCTATCTGCACAGGCAGCAGAATTGATTGCCTTGACACGGGCATGTACCTTAGCAAAGGGTAAATGTGTGAACATTTTTACTGACAGCCAGTACACTTTTTCTACTGTACATGTTTTTGCACAACAGTGGAAAAATCGAGGAATGATAACATCTACTGGCAAACCTATCAATCATGCACAGTTTATTTTAGATCTTTTAGAATCTATTCAGTTACCTCAGAAAGTAGCTATTTGTAAACGCACAGCTCATACCAAGCAACAAGACAGGATTTCAAAAGGTAATGCGAGAGCTGATACAGCTGCAAAACAGGCAGCTTCAGAAGTATTTCTTTTAAATGAGGAATTACAACCCTCTGAGATTTTAGACTTAGAAATGTTAAAGACAATGCAGACACTTACTACACAGACTGAAAAACAAAGATGGGTAAGAGGAGGAGCAATTCTCGAAAAGGGGCTGTACATCTCTAAAGAAGGGAAACCGATATTACCATCTAATTTGTTTAGATATACAGCTTTGTTGAGCCATGGGCAATGCCATGTCTCAACAGGGGGGATGGTACAGCTGGTGGACCGAGTGTTCTTGACATATGGATTCTTAAACTACTGTAAAATATTTTGTTTAATGTGCCACGTTTGTAACAAACATCATGCACAAGGGGCGTTAAAGCCTAAGCAAGGGAGTTTCCCTACACAACCATATCCGTTTCATACTATCTGTATGGATTTCATAGAATTGAACAAATGTGAAGATAAGAAGTATTGTCTTGTCATTATAGATATGTTTTCCAGATGGGTGGAAGCCTTTCCGACTAAAAATCCAGATGCGGCTACCGTAGCAAAAATCCTTGTTAAAGAAATCATCCCTAGATTCGGCATTCCAGAAAGGATCTACAGTGACAACGGTACACACTTTGTAAGCCAAACCATACAGCAGTTAAGTAAACATTTTGGTATTTCTTTAAAAAATCATTGTGCATATCATCTGCAATCTGCAGGGTTAGTTGAGAGGCATAATGGGAATTTAAAGAGTAAGCTAAGAAAGTTAATAGCAGAAACACAGAGAAATTGGGTGTACTGTCTGCCCCTGGCACTGTTGAGCATGAGAACTGTTCCGAATGCAAAAGGATTGACTCCTTTTGAAAAACTATTTGGAAGGGCTTATTATATACCTCAGTGGAAACCTCTCATGCTCGCAGACCAGGAAGCCGACTGTACACTAGCAAAGTATATGAGAAATTTGTTGAATTCTAAACATCTGTTGCAATCAAATTCTGTTTCAGATAAAGAACAAACCAGACCATCAGAAGTGGCAGTGGCTTCAGGAACCTGATCTGGGTGAAGGCAATAAAAAAGAAGAATTGGACGTCACCAAAGTGGGAAGGTCCATATCAAGTGCTTCTGTCGACACCCACTGCAGTCAAGATCGCAGAGCGTGCCTCGTGGATCCACCTGATGCACTGCAAACTAGTTAAGAACTTTGAACTGGACAAAAATCTTGTCACATGTCAAGAGCAAAAATGATAGAATCCAGAAAAAACAGGAATGCAGAACAACCATTTCCTCAGAAGTATTGCATAATCATCCTGTTAACTGTATTAGTGACAATAATCTTTTTGTTGTGGCCATTCCTTTTTCCAGCCACACAAACTGAACTGAATAAATGTGAAGCGTTACTCATGAACTGGCACCCAAACTTCAACACTTACCAGGCAATTAAATATGTGTATGCTGAGACTTTCAATGTTTCGAATTGCTGGATTTGCACAGCTTTGCCGACAGCATACGGGGGGTTATTAATGACTACAGTCCCCCTAGGGGTCAACAAGACCTGGGAAAACTTGATTTATGATACCTCAACCATTACATCACAAGATAAAATAGCATTGCACTTGTCTATTCCACAAAAGGGAACTGTGTGTTTTTATAAAAATGATACTGTTCAAATGGGTTGGAGCAATTGCAATGTGACTGTTCCTTATAAATGTTACACTAAAGCTAACAATGCAGGTTCTTATTGTAATACAAACTATGATTCATTTCTTGAATTGATGCACAAAACAATTGATGAAGTAAAACATAATTCTGTTCTCTATAAACAACTGTCTATAATTGATAGAAAAATGTTTCATGCAGGGCAAGTGTATATTCATAGCAAAATTACTACTAAAGTAGAGGACTGTTATTTTGTATGTGGCAAAAAGGCATATAAGTGGTTACCTGAGAATTGGTCTGGCAGTTGTTTTTTGGGCTACCTGGTCCCGGCCATATGACACACTGCAGTTTTGCCTCGAGGGAAAATTCGGAATGTCTGAGAAGTTGTCAAAAAACCTGTAAATCCAGTGGGGCAAATCGATGTGCTTTGGAAAAACTATCATTCTATAGGCAATGGACTGACACACATGGACTTGAGTGATAGTGTTATATCATGGGCAGGCATATTACCAGCATATGGAGCAGTGAAATCGATCTGGGAGCTGAGAAAACTGTCTAAACATCTCGACGTAATGAGTAATGCAACTTTTTCCGCTCTCGAATTGGTGACTGATGAACTGAATGCCATGAGAACTGTAGTGCTTCAAAACTGCATGGCTCTCGACTTCACCCTAGTGGTGAGAGGCGGTACTTGCGCTTTAATCCAGGAGGAGTGCTGTTCATATATTCCTGACCATAAACACGAGATAGACAATCACCTTGAGGTAATTCAGCAAGTGTCGGCCATGACCAAACAGGACCAAACCCACTGATGGACTTTTTCCAGAAATGGTTTGGGGGGTGGGGTACTATCCTAATGAACATCCTGATTTCCATTTGTGTAGGAATGATCCTACTGGGAGTATGTGTTTGCTGTGGCATCCCCTGCATGAAAAGACTGATTAAAGACTTTATAGACATGTCAGTTTCTGAAACCTTATATCAAAGTACTGAGTTTGAAGAACTGTTAAAAGACTGAAAATGCTTTCATAAGTTTAAACTGAATGACTCTCTTAACTGCAAATCCTGAGTAGGAAGAGGTTAGGAGAAGAAAAAACTGTTTATGCTTATTTTGAAAGTAGAATAAAAGTATTAAAAGGGGGGAAATGTCAGAAAAATATGTATTAGTGTATGTATTAGTAATATGCTTAGTGCATTTAAGGCTTGAAAAGGGTTAACACATTTATTCTATTTCACACTGCATAAAATCTGTACAAATTGCAGAAGCTTTCTAACCTTGTATTGTCATGAAATATGTGCAGCTATAATCTTTGCTTATGCTTTGGAAATTTACAGGGAAGCAGATAATTTCTGCTTGTGTCAGGAAAATAATGAATAGATGTAACATTTGTATTAATGTTTTGAGACTTAGACAAGGAGTTCCGCTAGTGCTGTGAGAAAATACACAGCTGCAGAAGCTATAGATAATCAGAGCAAAGACTGCTTGAAAATATGAACTGCAATCAGCATTTGCTTATGCGTAAGTTAGAAAAGTACCTTGAAATGTAACACATGTATTAGAACTACACAATAGAAGCTTGTAACGGGCTAGAGCCCACCAAGGCCAGGTTGTTTTTCTCAAAATGTTTTTCATAAATCCAGTCATGTCAGCAGAAAATTTGAGTAACATCTGCTGTAGAACAATACTGAAAGTTGTGTTTGATTACGTCAACCATAAAAGGCAATGTCTTGTAGAACAGTATAAAAATAGCATACTTCCTGTTAGTAGTTAGGCAAAATCCAGTATTTGCATGTTTTTGTCTCCTTGCAGCAAGTTATTAAATGTGCCTTATCTGAACTTTACGTGTATTGGTCTTTGAAGTTTTTTCCTTTGACAATTCCCCACCTCCTTTTTTCAGTTTCCTGTACCTCATATCTCCTACTCTTCAGTAATCCTAGTATAACAAATTCTACATTTTTGTCCTTTCTCGTATGTCTTTACTTTTACCTCTTCTTTCTCCCTCATCTTCTTTGGTGCATTATTTTATTTGTCTTTACACACTCTCAGTCTCCCACTCATTAAGTGTTACTTTCATTTCTACTATCACTCTCCCCATAAGTGTTGAACTGTAATGGAGAACCCGGCACTGTACAAGTGCAGGTCCAGAATAGTAGTGATATATTTACATAGCAGGCAGAGATAAATGTTGCTTGGTAACCATCTCAACATTTTTTCACATGTACAGCTCAGTGTTATTTATTTTTAGAACAGTCAGGTTGATAGCTAGCTAGCTAGCTGGCTAGATTGCTAGATGATTCATTAATTCTAATAGTAAGGGTGGACTGCTGCCCCATTATTTTGTTAGGGGAGGCTGCCATTTTCTAAAGTGTCTTGTAACTACTTTTTCTTTAAGATAGAAGCTGGAGTATTGAGGGGGGCACTAAATATTCTTCTTACAAATAGAATTAATAAAATAATAAATACAAGCAGACAAGTGATGCATTTCCTATCATATTGACTGTATATAGGCTGCTGCCAGGAAGCCACACATTTCCAGTCTCTCAAAGCTGTTAAAATGACATGACAGCTGTCAAGCGATACTGCTGAAGTAGCATTCTGATGGCTACACAGAGAAATTATCAAGGTCAGTTGTTCTCCAATATCAAGTGTTGCCAGCTGGCTGCTGTTTTAGTGCACTCACTTTACTTCACAGATTCCAATGAATTGCTTCTACCTACATTATTTTGTTAAGTCCTGTGTCTATAGTCCCGTTCAGTAGACAGCGACTTCCCACATGAATCACCACATATCTACCTCCTTCTCTTTTAAGCATTCTGATCAGTTAAGGATTTCACTTGATGAGGATTAGGCATGCAATTGTGTCTACCCTTAATAAACTCCTCAATTCTCCCATTGTCTCCCCATCAGATACCTTCAGTGACTGTATCCTCTTCACCAGTCTGTCTTCTGCCATTCCTGGGTTAAAATACACTTCCACTGTGCCTCATCTGTCTCTGCTTTCCTGTCCCTACTAATGTTTGTCTTTAATCTCTTCTGTTTTCATACTGACCCCTGCTTCCTCATAGTGTGCACTCTGTGCACTTATCTTATCCTCATTACCACTTAGTGCTGCCCCCTTCACTGCCATGTACTGCCCTGTTCTAGCTCAGCTTTTCACTTGTTGTGTCTTGCACATTATCTTATGTTAGTGCATGCATCCCACAAATACTAGCCACTTCAGTGTCCACTTAGCAGCTTTCTGTCCTCTAGATCTAGATACCTGTTGGTGTGCTAGACCTCTTGTTTTTTGGACAATTTAATGCCAACTGGGTCATGCTATTTCTCTTGTATTGGCTATTTAAAAACCTCTTCTCATCTTGTCTTCAGCATGCTGTTTAAGGAGAGGGAGCACTTCTTTCCTACTGAGCTATTTATAGCCTTTGCTTCTCCCCTACTGGCTCTTGAATGCTGTACTGCATTCCTACTTACATTATTTACTACTGGGAAACTATGTGTTCCTTTCTCTGCTATATCTCTGCTTCTCCACTGGACTACAGGATGAATCCTATTAGTAGGCTATAACCTTAAAGCTTAGAGATAAACTGCCAATGTATATGAAGTTGGGTGTCTTTTTTTCAGATGTTCCAAACTTCCTGTAGAACCAAAATTGTTAAAAATACTACATCAAATATAGGAGATGACATTACCACAACTTAATGCCAAGATCTTAAATAAAAAAAATGGTAATATAGAGGCCTAGCAAGCTACTCCCAATCCCTACTAGCTTAGTAAACTCTGAAGATGGTGGTGGCTGGTAATGGAGTTGCCAGTGGATTCAGATGTGACTTGTAAGCATGGCTAGATGGCTGGAACCTTGAGGTGATTCTTTATTTGGAAAATATTGAAAATGAAATTCTGTAGTGCTGGGGAAATATGCTTCAAATGTCCTGATCATGTACCACAAATATAGAAATTTTCCTCATTTTACTGATGCAGACTAAATGGATCCAGTGGTGGTCATACCTCTCAACCATACCAAATTCCTCGGTATTTACCGGTTTTGAGGGCAAAATAATGGGGTGCCACAATTCCTGAGTGGCCCCTTTAATTCCTGATTTTTTTATTAATTAATTTTTTTTTTTTTTGGATTACAACTTTAAATTTATGGCTGACATCACCATGCATCACCAGCCTACAGGGCGTGCACGATGACATCAGCTCAGCTACTGCCCTTTCTCTGTCAGAGATTTAGTTTGAACTGTTTTTGAGGGAATGCGGACAGTTTATACTTTGCAGAGTTTGTCAGTCTGCCTACATGGGCTCAACCTCTAGGAGATAAGAAAAGAAGAACTGTGTATTTAGTTGTAAAAGTCCATTCGAATTCCTATAGCTTTGTTGTGTGTGATATTTTGCTGGGCCACTTGCTCAATTCAGAACAAACTATGTATTTCTTTATCCTGCTGCTGCAAAGTGTGTGTGTGAATGAACCCGTTGCAGTGATGTGTGATATTTTGCTTTGCTGGTCACTCCCGATTATTTATCCTGCTGCCTGAAACTGTATTTATTTAATTTATCCTGCTGCTGCAATGCTCCATTTGTAAAGACCGGTCACAGTATGTGTATTTTATATTTGCAATTCTTTGGAGCTGCACCATTCAGAACAAACTGTGTATTTATTTAATTGTTGCTGCAAGGGTGCCATTTGAACAAATGTGTAAAGTGCAAGTCTTTGTTGGGCTTCTCCATTCAGAACGATTATTTATCCTGCTGCCTAAAAACTGTGTATTTATGTAATTGTGGTTTGTATGTAGAAAGATTATTTATCCTGCTGCCAAGTCTGCTGGTCTCTGTATTTTATAGCCCATTTGAACAGACTGTGTATGCTGGGCTGCTTGCTCCAGGTTATTTATCCTGCTATTTATTGCTTAATTTATCCTGCTGCAATGCTCCATTTGTAAAGTCCAGAGTGGCTTTTTGAACAAACTGTGTAAAGTGGCTTTGCTGGGCTATGAAATCCATGGAGTGTGTGTGTATTTTATAGTCTGTTTGAACAGACTGTGTATGCTGGGCTGCTTGCTCCAGCAATGCTCCATTTGTAAAGTCTGGTGTGTGTATTTTATATTTATTGCTTAATTTATCCTGCTGCAGTGCAAGTGTGTGTGTGTGTGTGTGTGTGTGTGTGTGTGTATATGTGAAGCCCAGTGTGTGTATTTTATATTTATTGCTTAATTTATCCTGCTGCAATGTGTGTGTGTCTGTATTTGTGTGTGTGTGTGTGTGTATGTGTGTGTGTGTGTGTGTGTGTGTGTGTGTGTGTGTGTGTGTGTGTGTGTGCGTGCATATGGGTGTGCAAAATGCCCCAGTTCAGCATAACTGGTGGTAAGGGTGACTCAAACCCTGTACCTTGGGTACAAGGAGCAAGAACCTAAAGGCAAATCAGTGAGAACTGAATTCACTAAATAATTATAGCCATCTACATTTCAGTCTTCCTATCTGGAAATGCATGGTAACATAAAACATTTTATTCTAGCAACTTTTCTAAGATTATACAAGCAATGTTTAAAACGTGTCCCTGGTTTTGGACCATTGTCCCCTCCAATCAATTGTGGCTTTTTGCAGATTTCTTTTGCTGCATAATTCTTCAGGGGGAGAGAAGATTACTGCTGCTGTGCTGATGCTAAGTCTGTTTGCTTTAGTAGCACAACAGGTAGAATACTTACTTTTGTTTAAGAAGGCTATGGGTTCTTTTCCCACAATATGTAGATGGATTGCTGATACTGTACTGTGTTGTTCTTTTAAAGGGGGTGGATGCTGCAGTCCTGAGAATGTCCTCTTTGGCAGAGATACCCAGTAACTATGAACCTGTTATCAGTTTGCCATCCATTCCCTACTGCAATATTATTAGCTTAGCATTTTTTAATGTAGTATAGGCAATTTATTCCTCAAGGGCAACAGGCACTTTATTTGTAGATGAAACAATGAAATATAAAGTTGTTTACTAGCAGCAAACTCTTCATTAGTTGCAGACCTCTTTAATGTAGAATTATTTAGATGACTTTTACATCTGCAGAGATTGTGCATATTTACTGATACTGGTGGACTGTAGACATTTGAGTAGACTTTTGTGATGGAAATTATCTGAATTGGGCAGTTTTGTCATTATTGGTTCATGCATTTTGTTTCATTGCTTACTGAAAAATTTTTCAAAACAGTAGCACTCTAGCAAGTGTGCTGTATTATACAAGGAATATAACTGAATGCAATCAGGAAGGTGTATCAAAGAACACATGCATGTTTCATGTGTAAGGGGCCTATGATTTGAAAACAGCCCAAAGGTAATCTTTATCCGCCACTAGCCAGATGCATTTTCTTTGAATGTGGGTTTCAATGCTGTTTCAATGAATGTGAGTTTCATGGACAGAGAAGTTTTAATGCTAAGGCTATTTTCATTGGGAGGCTGTATTGCTTTGTTTAGCAGATGTCTATTAGTGTTTGTGCTATAAAATGTAAAATAAAAGTTTTAAATGAAATCCTAATAATCATTGTAGAAGTAAAGCAGTATACACATTACAGTGTTTATGGTAAATGGGGCGAAATAGCCAAATAATGAAACATTGGAATGGCTGCGGGGGGGAGGGGGCTGTGTATGGGGAGGCCTCATTTGACCATGATTTTGTGAAGGGGGAAGGGCTGCAAACTCAGACAGCCCTGGGTTGCATGAACTCTAAGGACACCACTGATCAGTAGGCCATGGAGAATAACTTTTGGAGGTCCAAGCAAACTATAATATTCTTTTGCTAAGATTAGAATATTGCCTACCATTAAATGCCCTACTTTTACCAGAAAACCCACATACTGCAAGTCACCAAAAACAAAATCGTAAGGTTCATTATCTTCTCCCTTCCCAGTGAACATCATTGCTACACATTTAAAAAAATGGTTACAATTTACTACAGGATCTGGGGCCATATTTTGGTTGTCTGTTTTTCAGTTTGCATTTGAAAGTTGGTTTCCCACAATTCCATTGGAGTGGGCAGGGTTATGTAATTATGCATGCAAATTTTATATTAATCAGTGTACAGATTTATACCTATTTTTCATTGGCCTTTGTCCAGATTTGTGATGTTTCCAGGTTGAGAGGTATGGTGATGCTATCTTAATTATGTGAAAAATAATCTAAATGCAAGCTTTTGAGAATAATCTCAGTGTAAAATTATTAAATACTATTATTCAGGTTGACTATTCCATGAGTGATCTGACCAATCACTGAGCAGGAATAAGAATGCACAATTTCCAATGGAGGTACTAAATATGGACAATCAACCCCCCAAAAAATCCAATAACATCCTTGAAATTGTATTGATAACTTAGGCTCCATATGCTATACTCTGGAATTTCTGCACTCTTTCATTGATTCTAAACAAGAAGGCATCCATTTCAAATTAAGAACATGTGAAAACACAATCAAAAGTCAACAGTATGGATCAGTCTTCCCTGAAAAGAGGCTGCTAGCCTAGTGGGACTAACATGGTCAACAAAGGATGAATAAATAAATAAATAAATAAAAATCTCCATGGGAACTACACTAACATTAATGCAATTCTGGAGATAACAAAATGTGAAATATTTTATTTATTTTATTTTATTTTACATTTGTTGACCGGGATAGTCCGACTGGATATATGTCCATTTTCAGTGAAGGCCCGGGGAGAAAAGCTCCACATACCAAAAAAGAGACAGCACATACATCACTGAGTGATAAACTCAGGCAGACACGTTTAGAAAAATATAGACAAAGAATACAGGCAGATATCAATATACACAATGTGCAGACATTACGTCTGATTGGCAAAGATGTATCAGAAAATGTGAACATAAAATACAATCAGATCTCATAATTCACAATGCTTAGACATTCAAATGCTATGAGATATAGATACTTGGCTAAACAGCAGGTTGGGTAGCAAGACATGCATTAGTGAAGTTGTTAGTCAGGTTTAGAACAAGGGCACAGCCAATGAGATGTGAGGTATTTTTTGAGTTATCTTTTAAATAGGGGTAATGAGGTTTCCTTGGTAATGGTAGTAGGGAGTAGATTCCAGATTTTACCCATTGAGTTGGCAAATATAGCATCACCTGCAGAGCTGTTGGATTTTTGAGTCAGTAAATATAGCATCACCTGCAGAGCTGTTGGATTTTTGAGTCAGTATCATTAGTTTATCAGCTGAGTGTAATGGCCTGGGGGCACTATGAGGGGTGAGAATATTTTTGAGGGCAGGGGTGTTATCAGGTTGATGGAGTATTTTATGGTCTACTATAAGCTGGTTGAACTGTAGAAGGGTAGGATACTCTAGCCATCCCCGTGCTTTGAGGTTCTGGCAATGGTGGGTCCTAAAAGCCATGCCAGTAGCAAATCTGGCTTTATGACTGTAGCATCCTGATAATTTGTTGAGATCGGTTTTGGATAGCTTGGTGAGTACAGGGGAGGCATACATAAGGGTAGGGAGGAGGTGTGATCTTGCAATAGCTACCCTAGCTGGGGGGTGAGGAAAGGTTTGGCTCTGTACAGGGAGCCAAGTTTTTTGTTGACGGACTTAATAGTGTGATTGACATGTTTATCAAATTTAAGGTTGTTGTCTATTATTACTCCTAGAAGCTTTGTGTGGTCATCAGGGGAGATAATGGTGTCATTGCTGGATTTGATGTTGAAGGAAGGAGGAGAAATTCTACAGTTAGGGGAGAAAAGTAATAGCTTGGTTTTGTTAGGATTTAGAGGCAGGCAGCGATTAGTTAGCCATGTTTCTACCATGCTGAAAGTGGTCTGGGTGAGGGTTAGAAGTTGTGTAGGAGAGGAGGCGGAGCATATTAGTGTTGAGTCATCTGCATATTGGATGCAGGTGGCTCCTGGGATGGTGGTGTGCAGATCATTGTTAAAGATAGAGAAAAGAATGGGACCTAGTATGGACCCTTGTGGGGCACCTAGGGTTAGAGGAAGTTGGGATGACAGCTTACTCTGTCATAAGACAGCCTGCTGTCTACCGTTTAGGTAGGAGTGAAACCATTGTATTGAGTGTTGGACTAAACCGATGGTTTCTAGGGTATTGAACAGTAGCTGATGGTTGACCATATCAAAAGCTTTTGAGAGATCTAGGAAGAGTGCTGAAGATAGTTTGTTGTTACGATGAAGAATGATGACATTACAGAAAGATAGAAAAGCCGTGGTGGTACTGTGGAATGGCCTAAAGCTGTGCTGAGAGTCAGCGAGCTTTTTTTTTTTTTGAATAAGAAAGTGCATGATTTGTTTGTGAATGCATCTTTCCATGATTTTAGCTAGTGGTAAAAGAATGGCTATAGGTCTGAAGTTAGATAATTTTGTGGAACTTCCTCCTTTATGGAGAGGTATAATGTGATATTTTCCATATTGCTGGGATGGATCCTTTTGAGATGGATCTGCTGATCAGAATAGAAATGGGAAGTGCTATGGCACCCGCTGCTTTTTGAAGATATTCAGCTGGGAGGTGGTTGGTGGCTAGTGTAGTAGGTTTTAGCTTTTTGAGTAAGGTCTGGATCAGGTTGGTAGGTACAGTTTGAAAGGTAAAAGTGAGTTGGGTGCTGGATGGATCGGGGCTAGATGTGCCAGAGCTGGTGTTTGTGTCCGATGGAGTGAGATGGGTAGATACAGACTGGTTAGTTTCAGTAAAGAAGGAGTTGAAGCTGTTTGCAATTTCTACTGGGGATTTAACAAGGCAGTTGATGGGGTAGGAGTGGCGGAATGGCCTAGATGGAGAAGATTGTTAATAGCAGCCCAGAACTTTTGAGGTTTTAGCTGATATTTTTGTTGTAGGAGGGTGTAGTGATTTTTTTTGTCTAGAATGACAGATTTTTTGGTCTGGTTCCTTAGCTGCCAGTATCTTACTTGGGCCATAGGGTCTTTGGTAACATGCCACCTGGCCCAGGCATTGTTTCTTAGTTTAATTTTGGTTTTTGTTTCTTTAGATAGCCACAGTGCAACTGTGGCTTTTACATGGATGGTACAGGTAGGAGCATGGTGGTTAAGGATATCCAGAAATCTGGTATTGAAGTGCTTAGCTGCTTCTTGTAATGGGAGTCATTTCAAGACATTTCAATTACATGCTTTGAGTTCATTTTGGAAGTTGTCAAGGTTAAAGTTCCTGATGTTTCTTATAGCTTTTTAGATGGGCTGGTTGGGGATGTTAGCTTTGAGCCTCATAATATAGGTAAGGCAGTGATCACTTAGATTATCGGGTAATGTACCTGACTTGTACTTTTGGGGGTGGCTGTTAATAAGTATCCAATCAAGGATACTATCTTTGACTCTATTTTTGCTAAATCTGGTGGGGGTGGCAATGATCTAAGTAAACCTGTGGAGGTTTAAATGGGTGGAGGGAGTTTCAGAAGAATAGGTGTTCCAATCAATGTTAAAGTCCCCCAAGACAATGGTCTCCTGGGGATAGTTAGAAGCTAGCCAATTGTAAGATATTTTCTAGAGTATTATCATTCTTGCCGGGTGGAATATAAATGCAGACAATGTATCTGCATTTATTTTTGTTTATTATTAGTTTGTTGATGAGAATTTCTGCATTGCCAAACTGGGGTGGCTGTTGGGTGTCAATTGTTATTGTTAGGGTAGACTTGTATAGTACAGCTACGCCATCACCTTTCTTCGAGATCCGGTCCAGTCTAAGGATGTTGTACTGTGGGTGGGGGTGGTTATTTCTTTATCTTTGGTTTTGGTTTTAGCCAGGTTTCTGTGAGGCAGAATATATCAGGGGAGTGAACAGCTAAGAGTCCAAGTAGGCTATGGATCTTGTTGATTAGGCTTCTGATGTTGAGATGACAGACCAGAAATGAGTTTGGAAGTCTATCAATCTGGGTAATACACATTGGGTTGTTAGATGGTGTGCTTGGGTCTACTGTTGTGGATGGGCCAGGGTTGGGGTGGATGTCTCCATCCTTCATAAGCGTAATTTTTAAGTTGCTTGTGAGTCTTAAAAATTTGTTTATGATTTTTTCATAGCTTTTGGTTTTTAAGCTAATGTAGCAGTATCTAGTTGGGTGATGGTAACTGGGGGGGGGTGAGGAATTAGGAGAGGGGTGGTTATATGATGGATAAACTTATTAAATGCAGGGTTGATGTCTGTTTGAGAGTTTGGGTATTGGATTTCAAGATGCTGTATATATTCATAGGAGTTTAGGTGATAAGGAATGAATAGGAGGGGTACTAAGGGTAGCAGCATTAGTGTTTTAGCTGTAGTCATAGTAAATTACTAGGGTAGGGTCTGTATTGAGTGTATGTGGTGGATTAAAGATTAGAGAGAATAGAATAACTATGGGTGGATTAATATGGATAGTGGGGTGGATAGAGAGTGTATTATTTTCCTAGGAGTTTGCTGGGTTCTAGGAGCACATGTATTTGGTTAATTAAGTGGGAGTGCCTGTGGTACTATAAATGTAGTACTACAGGGGTGGGTGGCATATGGGGGCAGGGCGAGGCGTGAAGTGAGTGGAGCAGGGCTAAACCAGTAAAGCAGATGCCTGGCATCATGTGCAGGTATTAGGTACAAGCACGCTTTTTTGTTTCTTTTATATGCCTAATACTCTATTTCTAGTCCCTACTGTTAAAAACTACACAGTTCCCTGCCTGCTTCTCAATTTACAATGCAGAGAGCCAGTTTTCCACTTCCCTTTTGTAGCACGCTTGTTTCACTTAGATTGTTGAGAAATGCTCTGTTTGGAGGTGCAGAGCACACTACGTTCGTCTGTTGAACAGTACAAAGCATGCTGTTTTTACCTTAATTGGGAAAGAAAGAAGGCTACAGGAAAGTCTAACCCTTCCAACCTAATGCTTATCAGCTTAAACAGATTACAAGCGGGAGTTATGGGGATATTCATCAGTGCCTTTTTGGACCCAGTTTGTTAGGTTTACAGGTGGCAAGGTATTTTAATGGATATTGACCTTATTGAAACAAGTTCCGTGGTGGGGAAAGTGTTCTGTACTTGTTGTTATTCCCAGAATGACCCTATATGCTTTTACAAGCCTTTCAGTGGGAGGTGAGGTAGGAACACCTACAGAGGGGATGTGGTTATTAGTACTATACCAAGAACAGAGTTAATCATTCAAACATTCAGTATACATGATTATCAAACAAGTCCACATGCACCTTTTAGTATTAGTAAACAGCAGCAATCTTTTCTATATATCTGCCTTAAGGGCTCAGTTAATATTCATTATTCCTGTCCCTTATCAATGCTACACTACCCAGGACAGACCACTAAGTCAATGCAAACGACAATAAATGGATACAGTATCAACAGCAGTTTGTGAGCAATTTGTAGCAGCCGGTACCAATAAACATGCCTTAATTCATCAAGGTTTCAGTTTGTGAGTAAATGCAGTAAACAGTTAGTACATTGTGCTCTGATAAAGAAACAATAATTAAATGCATAAGTATGTGAACATACCTCAACCAACTGGGACCTGATGCACTGGTTAATTTGAAAATGGCTGGTCAGGTAGGTGATTATGTAACCTCTGATTACTTGAGGGGGGGTGAAGGGCTGAACCAGGCTAGACTAGTAAAGCAGATGCCTAGAGGCAGCATGTGCAGGTATGAGTTACAACCATGCTTTTTTATTTCATTTATATGCCCAATACTCTGTTCCTAGTCCCTACTGTTAAAAGCTACACAGTTCCCTGCCTCCTTCTCAATTTACAATGCAGAGAGCCCGTTTTCCACTTCCCATTTGTAGCACGCTTGTTTCACTTAGATTATTGAGAAATGCACTGTTTGGAGGTGCAGAGCACACTACTCTCATCTGATTGAATAGTAGAAAGCACACTGTTTTTACCTTAATTGGGTAAGAAAGAAGACTACAGGAAAGTTTAACCCTTCCGACCCAATGCTTATCAGCATAAACATATTACAAACGAGAGTTATGGGGACATTCACCAGTGCTTTTTTGGACCCAGTTTGTTAGGTTTACAGGTGCAAGGTATTTTAGTGGATATTGACCCTGTTAAAACAAGTTCCGTGGTGGGGAAAGACTTCTGTACTTGTTATTACCAGAATGACCCTATATGCTTTTACAAGCCTTTCAGGGGGAGGTGAGGTAGGAACATCTTATTAAAAGAAGTTCCGTGGTGGGCAAAGTCTTCCGTACTTGTTATTCCCGGAATGACCCATATGCTTTTACAAGCCTTTCAGGGGGAGATGAGGTAGGAACACCTTATTAAAACAAGTTCCGTGGTGGGGAAAGTCTTCTGTACTTGTTGTTATTCCTGGAATGTGACCCTATATGCTTTTACAAGCCTTTCAAGGGGAGGTGAGGTAGGAACACCTTATTAAAACAAGTTCTGTGATGGGGGAAAGTCTTCTGTACTTGTTGTTATTCCCAGAATGACCCTATATGCTTTTACAAGCCTTTCGGGGGGGGGGGTAGGAACACCTTATTAAAAACAAGTTCCATGGTGGGGGAAATTCTTCGTACTTGTTGTTATTCCCGGAATGACCCTATATGCTTTTACAAGACTTTCAGAGGGAGTTGAGGTAGGAACACCTTATTAAAACAAATTCCGTGGTGGGGAAAGTGCTCCGTACTTGTTGTTATTCCCAGAATGACCCTATATTCTTTTACAAGCCTTTCAGGAGGAGGTGAGGTAGGAACACCTTATTAAAACAAGTTCCGTGGTGGGGAAAGTCTTCTGTACTTGTTATTCCTGGAATGTGACCCTATATGCTTTTAAAAGCCTTTCAAGGGGAGGTGAGGTAGGAACACCTTATTAAAACAAGTTCTGTGGTGGGGGAAAGTCTTCTGTACTTGTTGTTATTCCCAGAATGACCCTATATGCTTTTACAAGCCTTTTGGGGGGGGGGGGGTAGGAACACCTTATTAAAAACAAGTTCCATGGTGGGGGAAATTCTTCGTACTTGTTATTCCCGGAATGACCCTATATGCTTTTACAAGACTTTCAGAGGGAGGTGAGGTAGGAACACCTTATTAAAATAAATTCCGTGGTGGGGAAAGTGCTCCGTACTTGTTATTCCCAGAATTACCCCATATGCTTTTACAAGCCATTCAGGGGGTGGTGAGGTAGGAACACCTTATTGAAACAAGTTCTGTGTGGGGAAAGTCTTCCATACTTTCTTATCAGCTCCAGCAAAAATGTAGAACAAAAGTCAGTGAACCGTTACATTAATTGTAGTGTTTAAAAGTCACATCCCACAATGATGTAATTACACAGACAACCCCCTGAAGACAATGCATGAAAGAAAGTTGAGGTACCACATGATTTTCAGAAAGAATCTGAACTCTGAATCTAGCTATAGTCCAGATACAGTATAAAAGAAGTGTATTATAAAATTGTCTGTGCGTGCATTTCTTCCATCCATATCATCCTACTGACATCACCAACCCCATTCCATAGTTTTATAAGGTGTATTATTAAGCTTATGTTGTACTGACCTTCAGGAAGTTTGACTATCACTATCCAGTATCATATGTATATATTTCTTAACACACACACACACACACACACACACACACACACACACACACACACACACACACACACACACACACACACATAGGTTTACTATCAAAATATTGAAATTCCTTTGGTCTAACGTTCATATGATTGACCCATATGGTCGACACATGAATATTAAGTAGTTCATTTGGTCGACAGGAAGTGCATGCAAATTACCTGTCGACATTATGTTGCAAACAGGGCAAGGATTTCCCTTGTCTGCACTGTTGTGCAATCTCGGAGTTGTAATATATAAGTAGCAGGGGGTGTGAGGGGTGCAGGGGGGCACAGTCCTCCTGCAAAAAGACTAGTGTTAGTTTGCAAGTGTTTTTCGACCATTTAAATTTAGACATTTTTTTTTTGGTATTTTGAACATTCAGTGTAATGACATTCGATGTTATGAACGTCGACCATGTGAATTTCAACATTTTGATAGTAAACCTCTATATATAAATAGTTTCACTTTACAAGTTTGAGATACTGAAATCGTGAATTTCAGTATCTCGAGACCAGAAGATCAAAAGTGCAGTTGCCTGAAACTGCATATTGTCGAATGTTAGTTTGCTGAATCGGTGGTAGGTGTGGTGTGTGTTGTTTTTCTGGTATGCTGTCACTTTAAGGTAAGTGGTGTTCATAGGTTCATAGATTAATACTAGGATAACTGCCCTTGTGGGCCATTTTAAGCCTAGCCATTTACCCTACGTGAGAATCAAACCCTGCACCTTGCGTTTGTAAGGCAAGCACCTTAACCATTATGCCAACCTTGTTTGGGTAGGAAAGATGTCAGCTGACATGTGGTTATGTTCAGAGGGTCAGGTAAGTTTGCAATTTTTAGGGTTTTGTGAAGGAATATGGTTTGGTGTAAAGTTTTGGGAAGTGTTAGAAGTTGGTTAGGGTAGGTAGGTGTGTGTATGTGTAAGTATGGAAAGTAGTGTTTTTTTTGTGTGTGTGGTGTGTGTGTTTTTAGTGAGATAGGTATATTAGTGTGCAATGGGAGAGTAGGGTGCATTATATTGGGTTTGTCTGTGTTTTCATGTTATTGTGACCTAGGAGCTGTTATATATAAGTGGTGGGAGTGTGGGGGGTGCAGGGGGGTTTACCCCCTTCTTATAGGTATGATAGTGGTGTGTGTGCGTGTGTGTGTGTGTGTGTCTGTGTGTGTGTGTGTGTTGGTTTTTGTTATTTTAGTGTGTTTATGTCAGGGGATGGTTAGGTAATGATTTTGGATTGTTATTTTCAATGTTATGGGTGTCTTTTTTTGGTTTTCATGTTTTTGCAGTGTCTGTGTTTTGGTTCTGAGATTCTGAAATTCAAGATTTCAGTATCTTGAGCTTATAAAGTGAATACATATATGTGTGTGTGTGTGTGTGTGTGTGTGTGTGTATATATATATATATATATATATATATGGATAGATACAATATATATATATATATATATATATATATATATATATATATATATATATATATATATACACACACACACACACACACACCCATATATATATATATATATATATATATATATATATACACACACACACACACACACACACACACACACACACACACACACACATGACTAAAGCAAGCTTGACAAACTCTGGGTGCTCTGGTTTCCTCCTATACACCAAAGACATGTAGTAGGTGGATTGGACACTCTAAATTGGCAGTAGGTGTGAGTGTGTGGTGCGGAAGAAGTATTGCAGCAGGGCTAGCCACCCAGCCGTGTAAACCTTGGCTCTAGATTATTGTCATTTTTGAAGTGACACCCTGACCCCATGTGCAAAAAAGGGGAAAAGGGGTTGTGGATGGATGGATATAGAGCTTATGACTGGTTAGTGAATTACATTCCTTAAATTCTATGAGAAATCCTTTTCAGTCTATGGGCAGCTTTGCTGAAAATATTTATGTATTTATTTATTTATTTATTGCATTTGTTTAGCGGGAAAGTCCACTGGCCCTCAAAAAGGCCATTTTCAGTGGAGGCCTGGGGAGAAAAGCTCCGATAAGAACATAGATACAGAAAAAATTAAACATTAAATGTTAAGTTGTCAATCTCGCCGTCATTCTTGCTGGATGGGTTCGGCTCCGACTCGGCCTATACTAAAGCTCAAGAGCTAATTTTACCGGCTCGAGGCAACCCTATATCCCATGATGCTAGGCGGTAACTACCCAGATCTCGTTTGCCGCTTTCGCTAGCGAGGTGCTCTTTTTACCGGCTTACAGGTTAGTGAATAATTTTCAGAAAAATCTTAGTTTTCTACTTAGTTTTCCCCTAGAATAGTAGTATATATTTCTAAATAGGCTAGTTTTTCGGTTATTTTAAACTTTTAGTTCCTATTTATATCCCTTATCTCAGTCATACTCCCCACCCTAGGTTAGGCCTTAGGCCCTTCCGTTTTATTCTTTAGTTCCCTCACAGGGATTCTTAGCTGTGTGAGTGTACCATTAGTATCCCTGTCTGTTTGAGTGTGTGGGTGTGTGTGTTTTTTTTTTTTTTTCTATCTTTACAATTGTTGTTTTCCTTTCGACAGCAATATGTCGAAAGAGACAAAGGTCTCAGGCTTCAAGAAGTGTGACTCGTGCTGTCAGAAGATGTCTCTGACAGACGGTCACACTTCTTGTGTTTATTGCCTGGGACCCCTGCACCTGCAGGACTCTTGCTCGGTGTGCCATGCATTCAGCCCAAGAGTCCTGCAGGAGTGCAGGAATAAGTTGATACTGAGGGGCTTATTAAAGCCTGAAGGTTCCCCGGCTAAGTCCGTGCTGGGGAAGCCTTCGAAGCCACCTAAACCGTTGGCTCCGTGCTCTAAGCCTTTGGATGGTGGCTCACCTTCTGCGACATGATCGGCTCCGGCCGGAGCCGATACCTCTGTATCACAGCTGCCTGCATCGGCTCCGGCCAGATCCGATGCCTTCAAGACTCAATCTTCACAGTCGGCTCCGGCTGGAGCCGACGTGTCGACGGCTCCATCGGCCCCACCAATCTCGATGCCCTCCTCATGCAAGAAGTCCAGATCTCCATCTCTGGAATCTATCCATTCGGCTCCGAGGTCACCTTTACCTCTCGGAGCGGAGCCATCGGAGCCATTCCTCTCGGTCTACCAGGCTTTCCAATCATGACCTTGAGAGGGTGGTTAGCAGACTGTTAAAGTCTCAGGCACTGGCCCAAATGCTTCACAGCCCGTCTCATCAGGCAGTGGCTTCGTCCATACAACCTACAATTCCTCCTTCGACTCTGCCCCAATGTTCGGAGCTGGAGCTCCTCGGAGCCATGACAGTTGTGATGTTGGAGCCGATACCTCCCCCTTCGGCAATGTCGTCTGCTCCGATCTCAACCATGGTGCCTTCCTTGGAGGGATCCGGGCGCTTGGACTCTCTTGCCGGCTCCGAGGGGGTGAGTGGCATCGGACCCTTGTCCGACCCTGTTCTCCCTCTCGGAGCATCGGCGCTGGTGAGTTCGGCCCTGACATCAGCTTCGCAGCCGTCCCTGTCGGTGCCGGCTGGGGTTCCTACTTCTTTGGAGCGGGAGCCCTCTGGCCTGCCTGATAGGGGCACCTTCGAGGTCATGAGGAGCGTACTGGCCCCAGTGCCTGCTCTACGGTCAGCTCCATCAGCTCCTCCCACTGTAGTGCCTGCTGAGGTCTCTTCCCACTCTCTCACTCCCGGACGTAGAGATCCAACGCCTCAGGTTTCCCCATTGGGAATATCCTCTCTTCCGAGGTTTCTCCTGATCCATCAGCTGAACCCCCGCATAAGAGGACATGTAAGAGAAAGCATGTGGACTCCCCTGAGTCCATCATATCTGATACCGACTTGGATGAGTTGGAAGGATCCCCAAGGTCCCCCTCTGAGGATGTCTCCTTCTCTGACATCCTTGAAATCCTTAAACAGAGGGGGAACTGGTCTTCCCTTAATCCTTCCGAGGATGAGTCAGTTTACCTGGAGGCTTTTGGTTCTCGACCCTCCACCTCCTGGGTGTCTCCGCCCTTTGACCCCCTTATGGAAGTGGTGGCGTGGAAGGCGTGGACGGCCCCTGATTCGATGGAACCCACCCCACGGAGGCCTTCCAAATTTATAACAGCCCCTATGGATAAGCAATTTTTATCTAAAGGTGTCCCAGTTGATGCCATGGTGGTGGCGGCAGCCACCAAGAAGGAACTGGCTGATCCTTCAGTGCCTATCCATCCGCCTAACAAGGAATCTAGGACAATGGATAGGTACGGCAAGTGGATGTTCTCATCAGCGACCTTTGCCATGCGGTCGCTGAATTACTTATGTCACTTCACCTGTCTTCAAAGAGACATTCTCAAAGAACCGGGTGAGGTTCTACAGGATCCATCAGCTGCTGGGTCTCAGGACAAAATTAACTCACAGCTAGGAACCCTGAATTCCATTGTCAACTCCTCCATGTGGCTTATTTCCTATGCAGCCGATGGAGCGAGTAGGGCCGCAGGCACAGGTGTGGCTTTAAGGCGTTACGCCTGGATGCGGCTTTGCAACTTCGCAGACCCCTTCAAAGCATCCTTCACTAACTCCCCCTTTGATGGTTCAGCGTTGTTTGGACCTCAAGTGAAAGATACTTTGACCAGATGCGAACAAGATGGCAAGACTCTTTCTGCTGTAGGAGTCCATTTTTCAACCCCATCTAGACCATATCCTAAGGGTCAAAAGGGTGGAAAAATGTGCTTCCGCAAATCACAAGGAGTCACGCCTGATGCAAGAGGTCAGTTCCCCCCTAGAGGCAGAGGGGGGAACAACAACAACAGATGCCGTCCAAGAGGCAGAGGGGGTACGCAGAATCAGGGTAGCAGAGAAACCCTCTCTGACAAACCCTTCCAGCATCCCTGAAGTGCTGCCCAACTGTCCACCTTCGGAGGCAGTCGGGGGAACATTATCACTGTACCCACAAGCCTGGCTCTCCCTCACTCAAGACAAATGGGTGCAGTCGATTATATCCGAGGGTTACAAAAACCCCTTTATCCAAACCCCAACTATTCAAATGGGGTCTCTTCCAGATGTTCCACCCAGTCTAAGGGAACAAGCAGCACTAGAAATATCAAAGCTGCTAAAAAAGAGAGCCATCCAACCAGTCCCAGCAGACCAACTAGGATCCGGAGTCTACTCAAAGTTCTTTTTGGTACCAAAAAAAACAGGGGACTGGAGGCCAATATTGGATCTCAGCAAACTAAACAAGTTTGTAAAAAGAACAAGGTTCTGGATGGTCACGCTACAGTCCATTCTACCCCTTCTGGGCAAGGACAATTGGATGTGCTCAGTGGACCTTCAGGATGCATACTATCACATCAAAGTACACAGGCACTCCAGAAGGTTTCTCCGCTTCCAGCAGGGGGCCAGTTACTACCAGTTCAGAGCCCTGCCCTTTGGTCTCACTACAGCCCCCCCGAGTGTTCACCAAATGTATGGCAGCAGTTACGGCTCACCTGAGACATCAAGGATTCCAGGTGTTTCCATACCTAGACGACTGGCTCCTCACTGCCACCACCAGGCGTCAACTTCTTCTAGCCAGAGACTACACCATTCACATTTGCAAAGAGCTAGCTATCTCTCTAAATTCCGAAAAGTCTGCCTTGTCACCTTGTCAGTCTATTACCTTCATAGGCGCCACCTTGGACACCATTCAGCTCTCAGCAAAGTTAACAGAGCAGAGGGTCTTAGATATTCAAAATCATGTTCACGTCCTCCTTCAGAGCAACAAAATTCAGGCCAGGTATGTTCTGAAAGTATTAGGTCTCATGGCGGCAGCCATCACGCTTCTTCCCCTTGCCCGCTTTTACATGCGGCTTCTTCAGTGGATGCTTTTCTCCCAGTGGTCCTTCCAACAGCTCCCTATGACACACAAGATCTTAATAACTCTATCTTGCAAAAAACATCTGTCTTGGTGGATGGTCTCCCCCCAAGTCCATCAAGGCAGACCATTTACTCCCCCCTCCCCCCCGGTCGCCACGGTCACATCGGACGCCTCCCTGATTGGGTGGGGGGGCATTTTCAGGGCAGGACAGTCCATGGCACATGGCAACCTTTCGAATGCCACTTGCACATAAACGTCCTGGAGATGAGAGCAGTGCTTTTGACATTGCAAGCCCTCCAAGACTCTCTTCCTCTGGGGACTATTGCAATTCAAATGGACAATATGTCCGTAGTATGGTATATCAACAAGCAGGGCGGAACCAAGTCCTATCCCCTGTGTCGAGAAGCACTCAGACTCTGGCAATGGGCGATCTCTTCTCAGCGGTTTCTGATAGCAATGCATATCCCCTGGAAGTCCAACATCATAGCGGACAGGCTGAGCAGAGCTATTCTCATGCCCCACGAGTGGTCTCTCAAGCAATCGGTGACGGAGGAAATTTTTCAGAAGTGTGGGTTTCCTTGCTGCGATCTTTTTGCAACACCACAAAACAGCAAGTGCCTCGACTTCTTCAGTTTCTTCCCCCTTCCAGGCCATCCCCCCAGAGACGGTCTAGTCCACGATTGGCCTCGGGGACTTCTATACGCCTTTCCCCCCTTTCCATTAATCACACAGATAATTCAGAAAGCTACCGCCTTGAGAGCCAGGATGATTCTCATTGCCCCTTATTGCCCTCGACAGATATGGCTCCCTTTCCTGCATCGTTATCTTTTGGAGCAGCCTTGCATCTGGATCCAGTGCCAGATCTTTTGGCCCATCAGTCAGGGCAGCTGCACCAATCCCTCCAATCTCTCAACCTCACAGCTTGGTTGCTCCACTTCCGTCCCTAGCCAGGCTTCCAATGATTTCAAATTCTGTCTGGGATATTATCGTAGCTTCCCTTAAGTCTTCTACCAGAAGGATCTATGCTAGTAAGTGGCAACATTTTTCCTTCTGGGCAAAGGCTAGGAATATAGATCCCTTCACTGCTCCAATACACTCGGTCCTGGATTTCCTAGCTGAAATTTTTCATTCAGGATCTTCTTCCTCCACAGTAAAAGTTCAGTTAGCAGCCATTTCAAATTTTCACATAGGCCTGTCGGACTCCAGTATCATGTCCCATAAGCTTTGCAAGGCATTCCTCAGAGGTATCTTTTTACTCAGACCCCCAATCAAAGATCCCCCACCACAGTGGGATTTAAACTTAGTTTTAGCATCCTTGATTCTCCCTCCCTTTGAACCTGCGGCTTCCTGTTCATTGATGTTACTTTCCTGGAAGACACTCTTCCTAGTCACCATTACATCTGCTAAGAGAGTATCTGAACTTCATGCCCTTTGCAGTCAGCCTCCTTATTTAATTTTCCACAAAGGCAGAGTTTCTCTAAGAACTAACCCGTCTTTTTTACCCAAGGTGGCTTCTCAGGCAAATTTAAATCAATCTATTGATCTTCCAGTTTTCTTCCCTAATCATTCAAACAGGGCGGAGCAAAAACTGCATTGCCTGGACGTTCATCGTCAACTCCACTACTATCTGGACAGAACTAAACAAATCAGGAAATCCGATCAACTCTTTTTATCTTATGCAGAAAGTATAAAGGGCCTTCCGGTATCCAAAGTAACCCTGTCTAGGTGGCTGTCTTCTGTGATTACCTGTATTTATCATCTCAGAGGTAAAGAATTGCCTTCTAGGCCAATAGCCCATTCAACCAGAGCGTTCGCTACATCATAGGTTCATAGGTTCATACTAGGCTATCTGCCCAAGGGCATTTATAAGCCTAGCCCATAGTTATTTGGCTTTCGCCACCCCTTTAGTTTGAATAAAACTATGCCTATTATTTTGCTGTGCCTCTGTCAAGCAGTGACACTGAAGTAATCCCTGGGGTATATCTGCGATCCCCCATCCATTGGTCAAGATTCCTCTTGAACAAGGCCAGCGAGGTGCTCTGCCTCACATGTACCGGGATTTTGTTCCACAGCATAGGGAGTCTCTGGGTGATGAATCTGTCCCTCCAGCACGCTCTATTAATAACCGTGTCAAGGTTTAAGTCTCCCGCCCTTGTGGTTCTGACGGATCTAGATTTTTTGAGGTGAAGCATATTCATCAAATCAGGGTTTGACATGGCCTTATATGTCAGGCACAGGTCACCTCTGAGCAAGCGGTATGAGACTGAATAGAGCTGGAGTTCTTTCAGTCGGGCAGCATAAGACATATTTTTGAGACCCTTTATCCTTTTGGTGAGGAACTTTTGGGGCCTTTCCAGCTGCTGCAGGTGTCGGGTCAGATAAATTCCGAATGGGGCATTGTACTCAATCATAGGTCTAATGAGTGATGAGTACAGGGGGATGATGACCTCCCTTGATCTAGATGTGAATCCCTTCATGATCAGGTGGGCAATGTAGAAGGTTTTCCTAACTACTTTAGCAACATGAGTGTCAAACGAAAGGCTACTGTCAACCTGGGTCCCCAGATCCCTGATGACTTCTTCTGTGCTCAGTGGATTGCCATAAAGTCCCTTAGAAGAAGGGGAAAACCTCTCGGTCTGTCCAGGCCAGGGGGATGGTGGGCGGGACTCAAGAAAGAAGCCTTTCAAGCTAGATTGCCAATAGACACTATCTGTGCGGCAGCCACATGGGCCTCTCCTCATACCTTTGTTACACATTACAAATTGGACATGGCCTCCAGAAACAGGGCAAATTTTGGTTCCACCATTCTCAAGAGTCTGTTCCAATGAGCCACCCAGGATGAAGGTGCTAGGGACACGGTCCCATCCAGCAAGAATGAAGGCGAGATTGACAACTTAACATTGAGAAGTTATGTACCTACCATAACGTTCCATGTTAGTTGTCTTCTCTCGCCTTCTTTCTTGAGTCCCGCCCACCATCCCCCTAGCCTGGACAGACCGAGAGGTTTTCCCCTTCTTCTAAGGGACTTTATCTTGCACTATTCCAAGCCCAAACAGTTGGTCCTGGGGTAGCTACAGCTTCAGATAGTGATATTTGGGGAGTTCTCCTTTCTCCTCCTCCACCTCAGTGGGGAGACTGAATTGGCTATTGTTTCTCAGCTACCAAATGAGATCTGGGTAGTTACCGCCTAGCATCATGGGATATAGGGTTGCCTCGAGCCAGTAAAATTAGCTCTCGAGCTTTAGTATAGGCCGAGTCGGAGCCGAGGTTTGGCTCCGAACCCATCCAGCAAGAAAGAAGGCGAGAGAAGACAACTAACATGGAACGTTATGGTAGGTACATAACTTCTCATTATTACAGAAGTAGAAATAGTGTTACATATAGTGATTACAGTAATATATACAAAATATATTCATAAAAGCAGGAATTTAGTTGATTTGATTGCAGTAATATATACAGAATATATGCATAAAAGCAGGAATTTAGTTGTTTGCCAGATGAATTCAATCAGAGAGGTATAAATAAAGATATATTAATCAGCATTATTGTACCAATATCAACAAGTGATGAAAAAATAATAATTATGGAGAAAATATCATCAGTCAGCAGGAGCAAAAAGCATAGGGGTTTAGTTATCATATAAGAAAGAAGTTAGGTTATAGAGCAGGTACATAGCCAGGAAGAGTTGAGATGATATTTCAGCATTAGTCTGAATGTGGTGGTGCTGCCTGTGTTTCTTATAGAAGGTGGAAGTGAGTTCCATAGTTTGGCAATGGTGAAGGAGTAGAGGAGTTGACCAGCAGGTAAGGTGGGCTTTTCAACTTTTAGAAGTAGATGATTTTCAGATCTTAGTTGCCTGTTGGGTTGGTATTTGGCACGTAGTGGCAAGAGAGCAGGGCAGTCAGTGGGTCTGTAGATTATTTTGTGTGCCATACTTAGTTGAGTGAATGAGAGAGAGTGGGGGGAGTTCCAGCCAGCCTAATTATTTCAGTGAGTTACAGTGGTGGGCCGAGAATTTGGCCTTGATGGCAAATTTGGCTACTCTTTTGAAACTTATATCAAGTTTGGATTTTGTAGAATTTTGGATATTAGTGAGGAGAGGGGTACCATAAAGGAGACAGAGTAATACAAAGGAGGTTGCAAGCATTTGTCTAGTAGAGAGGCTAAGAACGTGTTGGTGCCTGTAGAGCATACTGAGCATTTGGTGTGGTTTTTTTTTTATGTTATTGTTTATGTGTAGGTCAAAGTTAAGGTTGTCATCTATAATAATGCCTAGTAGTTTAGTGTGTGGGACAACCAAGATCCAGCAACAAAAATCACTTGCAGATCACTAAAGCCAATAACTCTGCTGGTGAAGCACTATTCTCTTGCACCATAGCCAAATTATGGAACTCCTTCCCACCCACAATTACCTCCGTACCATCATGCACCCACTTCAAAACTTTACTAAAAGTGCACCTAAAAACATGCTGGCTATGCCCTTGCAACTCCCACTCTAATATCACCCACCCCATCCAACCACTACCTTTCTTTCCACTCCACTAACTACCTTGATCATAGCAAGCTCAGATGCTCATAAGCCTAGTACTTATACAGCAGGAACTTCTTATTGTAACATTTGTTAATGTCTGTTATGTACTTCACAGATAAAGATTCTAGTTGTCTACTGATGTACTATGTTCTTCATCTGTAAATATGTTGTAAGTAATTTCTATGTTAAATTGTTAATCGCTATGTAATCCAATGTAACTACTGTCTGTTTATTTTAACTGTGGAGCTTTTCTCCCCGGGCCTCTGCTGAAAATGGACCTACGTCCAGTCGGACACTCCCGGTCAACAAATATAAATAAAATAAATAAATAAACTTCTATAGTGATATTTTCTTGGGCTTGTATAGTGAAGAGTTTTTTTATCTAGGGGAGTGGTTTTCTTAGGGGTAAAAAGTAGTGGTTTTATTTTTTTTTTGTAAGTAAAATAAAAATAGCAATAGCAGTGAATGAACCACGCAGTCCACACAATGATTCAACTATAAAACATCAAATTTAATACTGGTAAGCGCTTTCGCATATAAGCTTCTTCAGACCATGAAACAAAGATACAATTAACCAAACATTTAAATACTATGCAACATCCAATCACAAACCAGTAAAACTCTTAAAATCACAAGTCCCCTTTTTTAAAGAGACATAGGACTAAAAATAAGACACAATAAATATAACTATGTAGCCACTATAGGATTCGTACTGACCTAAAACATATAAAAGAGCATAACATTGAGTGAATAAACAGTCTCTGGCATAAAACATCTTCATCACACAAATTCATCAGACACTTACTCAACTGAAAGTCTTCTAGACTTGAGTGTTGGCTTAATAGAGGCTCTCTTATTGAGCCCCTTGCCCCTATCTGCTTTTAATCTTAAAATCCATCTTACCTCCTTACTTTCAGTATGATTCCTAATGCCACCTTCATGTAGGGTTGGTTTAACTATCTCTATGGCCATAAATCTAAACAAATGATTATCTCCCTGTGCAATAACATGCCTGGAGAGGGCATTATTTTGTGACCTTATTCTAATATTATATACATGCTCTCTAACCCCGTCTCTTAATACTCTGTCAGATTTTCCTACATAGAATGACCAGCAGATGACGCAGGTATTGTATGAGGAAGTTAGGAGTGTCAGAGAAGTATGTAAGAGTGGTACAGGATATGTACAAGGGTAGTGTGACAGTGGTGAGGTCTGTGGTGGGAGTGACAGATGCGTGTAAGGTGGAGGTGGGATTACATCAAGGATCAGCTCTGAGCCCTTTCTTATTTGTAATGGTGATGGACAGGTTGACAGACGAGATCAGACCGGAGGCCCTGTGAACTATGATGTTTGCAGATGACATTGTGATCTGTAGTGAGAGTAGGGATCAGGTTGAGTAAACCCTGGAGAGGTGGAGATATGCTTTAGAGAGGAGAGGAATGGAGGTCAGCATGACTAAGACAGAATATATGTGTGTGAATGAGGGAGAGGATAGAGGAATGGTGAGGATGCAGAGAGTAGAGTTGCCGAAGGTGGATGCGTTTAAGTACTTGTGATCAACAGTTCAGAGTAACGGTGAGTGTGGAAGAGAGGTGAAGAAGAGAGTACAGGCATTGTGGAATGGGTGGAGAAGAGTGTTAGGAGTGATTTGTGACAGACAGGTACCAGTAAGAGTGAAAGGGAAGGTCTACAAGAGGGTAGTGAGATCAGCTATGTTATATGGGTTGGAGGCGCTGACGTTGACAAAAAGGCAGGAGTCAGAGCTGGACGTGGCAGAGTTAAAGATGTTAAGATTTGCACTGGGTGTGACGAGGATGGACAGGATAAGGAATCAGTATATTAGAGGGTCAGCTCAGGTTGGACGGTTTGGAGACAAAGCCAGAGAGGCGAGATTGCATTGGTTTGGACATGTGCTGAGGAGGAATGCGGGTATATTGGGAAAAGGATGCTAAGGATGGAGCTGCCAGGTAAGAGGAAAAGAGGAAGGCCTAAGATTGGGTTTATGGATGTGGTGAGAGAGGACATGTAGGTGGTTGGTGTGATAGAGCAAGATGCAGAGAACAGGAAGCAATGGAAACAGATGATCTGCTGTGGCAACCCCTTACGGGAACAGCTGAAAGAGAAGAGTGAGAGATTTAACGAATGTTTGCCAGATGGAATAATGTGCTCACATTTAGCTTACTAAATTCATGTGCAAAGCCTTTGAGTGGGACAGTATAGATGACCTTGACTAAGTCCTGAAGTGATGTGTATACAGCAAAGCCTTCATCCAGCTCGTATGTAACCCACTGAAAAAAAACTTAACACTAGATTTTGCAGGCATGATGTTACTTTAACATCTATTTAAGGACAAGCAAATCCTTACAATTCATATGAATTAGTTCCATTATTGTTTGCTTATAGCGCGCGTGTGTGTGTGTGTGTGTGTTTGTGTATGTGTGCGTGTTTCTATGTGTGTTTGATTGTTTGTGCATCTTGTGATGGATTGTTGTCCCAATAAGGATTATTTCTATAATTTACTCCAATTGCAAGCTAGGAGTCTCTAACTCTCCCTTGGCTCTGAATAGGATAATAGTATTATAAGAAAATGAATGAATGAGATGTTCAGAGGTAAATTTGATTCTTAAAATAAAAGAGAATGATCTCTACATCAAGTGATATAGAGTCATATGCTAGGAACATGATGGTATATGCTCTTTCACTTTTGCCTGTTTATGCTTTGGATACTGACTTAAGCAACCATTTTGGTTATTCAGTCAGAATTAGCTCCATCAATTTTTAAAAATTTCTCAATAAACTATTTAGCATGAAATTCATCTTCCATTTCCTCATTTTATTCATATCAAGGTTGTTGTGAAGCTGGAGCTTGTCACTGAATGCAAGGCAGAGAAATGAATTCTGGACAGGATGCCAGTCCACCCAAGCATGTTCAAACACAAACTCAGTCACATGCAGCACACTAACTGAAGTAAGCATATTAGAAGATCATCAATTGGCCTGCAGCATGCCTTTAAGAAAGGAGACGAAATTAAAGCTTATAGCAAAAACTCACTATAGCCATCAGTGATAATTCTGAGACTGACTTTTAGAAGAGTCTGATCCAGGCCTCAGGGACAGTAAAGCCAGAGATGCTTTTGAAATTCATTGTTTCTTGTATTGGAAAGACTTTCCAAAGCATTCAGCAATGGAGAAAACAAGTGTGAACAACACAGACATTCTGCGTAAGTGTGAAGTATTTTTATGCATGATGAGTCACAAGATGCCTTGGTTAAAACAGTAGATGGAGCAATATTTTAAAGTATTATTATACATTTTCTTATTTATTGCCATTAGCCAGCTGTGTGTTTGGGGGAGGGGGCACAAGTGTGTGTGTGTGTGTGTGTGTGTGTGTGTGTGTGTGTGTGTGTGTGTGTGTGTGTGTGTGTGTGTGTGTGTGTGCAAGTGCGTTTGTGTTTTGTAGACAGAAGCAGCTCAGTAGCTGCCCATAGCCTGTTGCTGTGCTTCTTTGTAGGGTTGCCACCTTTTCAAATGCCCAAAGTGGGACATTTTTTGTAGAAATGTGAAATTTACGGCCAGTGCAAAGTATAGAACTTCAGTTTTTTGCACAAATAAGAGCTAATTCTTATAGTATTTGAGTTGCTAATACTGTTTAATATAACATTTAGGTGTTTCAGATACAAAACAACTGTTTTATGCAACTATTAAAGAAAACTTGGGAAATGTTTTTTGTTCCAAAATCTCAGGACATTTGCCATGTTGTAGTTTTTTTTTTGCAGGACACAACTGCCCTAAGAGGGACTGTCCCTAGCAAAGAAGGACAGGTGGTAACCCTACTTCTTTGTGAACAAGTGCAAAACTCAAAGCACTTGCCAGCTTGAAGATTATTGTTGCAGATAAATTCTTGAGAAGGTAGCTAAGAGTATAGTTACACTGTAAACTGAGAAACCCTAATTTATATTGCATGAATGTTTGTCCAATAAAATAAATATCCTACCACTCCTTTCCTGAATTATACGTGCATTTCTACTACTAAAAAAGGAATGCTTGTTTATTTTGCCTTTTCAAGGTATTGCTTTCATAATTTTAAGGAAATGTGTTTACAATATATAAGGAGGAATTTGTTTTTCTTTGGATACTTGTATCGAGGTTGAAGCCAAGTTCCATCAGTATGGAAGAATCAGCTGACAGAATTAGGGAGTTTTGTTATCAGTTAGCTGCACCTGTTGGTGAGGGTTGTGATATTTTGAATGTCAGTGTCAAAATTGATACCTCTTGGACATTCCCGGACTTGGAAGACACAAAAGGTGAACAAACATCAGAAGGTGAGAGAAATAAACAAGAGCCTGAGTCACTCAGTCACAGGATAAAAGAGTTAACAATGGCAAAGCAGAACCTTAGCAACACCAGTAGCAACAGTAGTATGACAGAAGACCTGTTACGAAAAAGGTAGGTGCATTTGAGCAATTTCTTCTGCAAAAGTACTTTCCATATTGAAAAAATAAATTCTACATATGTTCAATTATCATAAAACTGTTTATATTTATTGAGTTGGGCAAGTTTATTATCATGCATTTTTAATGGTCCTCGATTAAATAATCTTCAGAGTGACGTTTAAAAAGACTGGAAATGTCTTGTGTAATCTAATAAAAACAATTTCTAACATCTGCTTATCTAAACTATTGCATTATTGCATTAACTGCACATTAGGAGCAAAATCCTATGGATGACTGTTTATAAAAGCATCATGACGCTACTATAAAATTTTAATGATAGTTTACATGAGGGACTTGCATTGTTTACGTCATGACACCAGGCAGATTGGCAAAATGCAGTTTCTGATGGCTCTGCAATATACAAGCAGTGTTTATAATTAAAACAGATAATTAATAAACCTCTGTTTTTGTAAAATACTAAAGCTTAGACAGAGCTGATGTAAAATGATAACAGTAAAATGCTAAGATGAACACCACAAATAAAATACATACTGAAAACAGGATAGAAAACTAAATATTGTGCATTTCGAACATAATAACTCTTTATTATCTTTGGTTTTTTTTTGCCATAGCAGACAAATAATACCACAAAAATGCTTTGCAGATGTTTACATGAATGTTTGTCTTATAACAACTAATAAGTAATGCATTTTGCATTATAAGCAAAGTAAATCTGGCTAAATGTGACCTCATCTGGAGGGTTTATAATTCTGGAATTATAAAACAGCATGAGGGCCAACACAGAATAATTAATTACTTCATGAAGAAATAATCAGATGTGGTATAGCCAGCCAAAACTTACTAAATAAAATAACTACTAATGCCATTTTAATGAATACAAAATACAAGCTATTAATGGCATTACTGAAAATCCTCCATCACTGCCCGGATATACCATTGCTGTAAAATGCAGTGACCTCAGAAATGCTTAATAAAATGTGTGTGTGATTGTGTGTGTGTGTGTGTGTGTGTGTGTGTGTGTGTGTGTGTGTGTGTGTGTGTGTGTGTACATACACAAAATTAAAGGTTATGATTGCAGAACTGTTTTTGTGTGTGTGTGTGTGTGTGTGTGTGTGTGTGTGTGTGTGTGTGTGTGTGTGTGCGTGTGTGTGTGCGTGTGTGCGTGTGAGTGTGTGTGTGTGTGTGTGTGTGTGTGTGTGTGTGTGCGTGCATGTATGTGTGTGTGTATTACACAAAATTAAAGGTTATGATTGCAGATCCGGTTTTGTGTGTGTGTGTGTGTGTGTGTGTGTGTGTGTGTGTGTGTGTGTGTGTGTGTGTGTGTGTGCGTGTGTGTGTGCGTGCATGTATGTGTGTGTGTATTACACAAAATTAAAGGTTATGACTGCAGATCCGGTTTTGTGTGTGTGTGTGTGTGTGTGTGTGTGTGTGTGTGTGTGTGTGTGTGTGTGTGCGTGTGTGTGTGCGTGTGTGTGTGCCTATGTACATGCACAAAACTGAAGGTTATGATTGGAGATCTGCTCATAATTCTTTGTACTGCATGGAGCTTTGTCTGCTCCAGGTACTACTAGTTACTGGAAAAAATAATGTGTTGAGTGTTTTGCCATCCTTTAAAGCTGTAAAGCACTTGCTGACTGCTGTCAGAATGACAGAGTAACACAGTCTGTTATGTTTACACTCACCTTGCTATGTTTCTCAAATGTCCAGATTTTCACAGAGAGCCCAGAATTTTGCCTAATATGTTTGGTCTGTTCCTTAGAAAATCTTTGGTTTTCAGACAAATCTCTGGGGATTTAATTTACTAAATAATAAGAGACATCTGAGTTTCAGACTTTGTATTCTTCAGAAAATTCTAGTGAGCACACATCCTGTTTGTTATTCTAGCTACTTTCTAAGTTTATGAGAGGAAGCGAGGGATATGTTACCGGTACAGAGCAGGCAGAAACAAATCTGTTTTTCTATACTTCTGCTGTCTTTTCTGGTCAGTACTGGCAGATTTCATTATCTAGCATGAGACCTGACATTCACAAGTTAAGCAGGGGGTGCTTAACATTTGTTAAGATTGGGTCTCACGCTTAACTGATATGTCTTTTTCCGAATATTAGAGCATAATCATCAAACTATATGCAGTACAATACTTTTATACAAACCCTGGACTGATTCACTATATCTATATGTTTTCTGTGGAGATAAATGAGACTGAAATCCAGCGGCTACAGTGACTGAGTGTGTAATAAATTAAATAACAAGGTGATTCCCTTTAAATATAAAGTGACATGGAACATTGCATTATTGTGATCAGTAGCATCAGGGAGATGTTTACACTTTGCCTGCAAGGAAACATTGTCATAGGTTTATAGGCTCATAGGTTGGTACTAGGCTATCGGCCCTAGGTCCTATACAAGCCTAGCCATAACAATTCCCTGGATATTTCTTCCCACAATATTTACTTCTTTGGACCCCTATCTAGCAGGGCGACCGACAAGATCCCCGGGGTGAATTGCCCGTCTCCCATCCAATCATCAAGGTTCCTTTTGAAGAGGGCCAAGGAGACACTCTGCTTGACATGTATGGGCAGTCTATTCCAGAGTATGGGGAGTCTCGGGTCAGGAACCTATCCCTCCAGCATGTTTTGTTCATTGTGATGACAAGGTTTAGATCCTTGGAGCGTGTGGCTTTGAGGGATTGGGATTTCTTTAAGTGGAGCATGTACAACAGCTCAGGGTTTGACATGGCCTTGTATGTTAAGCAGAGATCGCCTCTGAGTAGACGATATGCCACAGAGTATAGCTGGAGTTTTTTTAGACGGTCAGCATATGGCATCTGCTTTAGGCCTGTGATTCTTTTAGTGAGGTATTTCTGTGGCCTTTCCAACTGTTGCAGATGTCTTGTGAGGTACTTACCAAATGGGGCATTATACTCTAGAATGGGTCTAGATGAGTACAGTCGGACAATGACCTCCTTTTTTCTGGATGAAAAGCCTTTAGTGATGAGGTGTGCCACATAGAAGGATTTCCTGACTGTTGTGGTGATGTGGTTATCGAAAGTGAGACCACTGTCCACCTGTGTCCCTAAGTCTTTCATCACACTTTTGATGTTTAGTGTACTGCCACCTATGTGATAATTCATGGGTACATGTTTTTTTCCAAAGGGGATAACTATACATTTCTTGGCATTAAGCTTGAGCCCATGGCTCTGACACCAGGCATCTGTTTCTTTAAAGCCCTTTTGTAGAATATCTACATCATTTGGGGATTCAATAATGGCTCCCAATTTGCAGTTATCTGCAAACTTTGTTAGCCAGAGCCCCTTAGTGTTGGCCTGTACTTCAGAGAAGTAGATGCCAAACAAGACTGGTCCCAGGACTGAACCCTGAGGTACTCCACTTGTCACATGTCTGGAGTTGGATTTGGAGTCAGCTACTTTTACAGTCTGGGTTCTGTCAGTAAGCCAGTTGGCAATCCATCGAGTGATGTAGGGATTTATGCCCAGCTTAGTAAGTTTATCTATGATTCCAGAGTGGGGAATGGTGTTGAAGGCATTGGCAAGGTCCAGGTAGGCTGTGTGGACTGCCTTACCCTCATCCACAGCTCTGGAGACTGATTCAAAGAAGTCAATCAGGTTCAGGAGACAAGATCGTCCCTTCACAAACCCAAACTGGGTGGGGTCCAGTGTTTGAAGGTTGCCAATGTCTTTGTTTATAAGTTCCATGATAATGCATTCCATGTCCTTGCAGATCAGGCTCGTCAGACTGATGGGACGGTAGTTCCCGGGATCCAAGATGGATCCCCCTTATGGAGTTGGATAACTGTAGCTGTGCGCCACTCAGTGGGCACGAAGCCTGAGGTGAGGCTATGATTAAACATGACACTTAGGTGAGGTGCCATTTCATTTTGTAGTTCATGTAGTACACAGCCTGAGATGTCATCTGGTCCCATGGATGCTGTATTCTTAGCTTTGGAGAGAGCGGTTTCTACTTGTGTGGCCGTGATTACCAGAATTTGGCAATCTTTTGGTACTGAGATGGGCCCTTTAGGGGGTGAGAGGGGGGTGAAGTTGGTGCTAAATTGATCTGCCAGGATATTTGCAATATCCTTGGGATCAGTATATTTAATGCCATTCTGTTGAAGCTCATTGCAGATCTGAGCATTGCCATTTAGATTCTTGACATAACTATAGAATGCCTTGTAGTTGTCTTTGGAATCATTGGAAATTTTATTTTCATAACTAGCTTTTGAGGATTTTACTAGGGATATCAGCTTCTTACTGAGGCTGGTGAGGGAGTTTTTTGCATTCTGTGATTACCTCTTTTCTGCAACAGTTTCTTCCTTCTGTTGTATAGTTTGTTTATAGCAGGGGACCACCAGATTGGCTTCCTTTTTTTGGAGGACAGCATCTTGGTTCTATTTGGTATGGCACGATTCATGCACTAGTGGATGTGCTCGCACAGTGCCTTAGAGTAGGATTCTGCAGTCGAACTTTCAGATCCCGTCCTCATGGGTGTCATGAAGTTTGTCACTTCTGACTTCATTATCATGAAGTTGGCTTTGGAGAAGTTTTTTAAGGAGGTTTCCTTACTAGGGGGTGGGGGTGGGACGTGGATGTCAAGGGTGATTTGCTTATGGTCAGACCTGACCAATGAGGGGGTGACCACTGGTTTGGAGCATCTATCTCCCATGTTGGTAATGACCAGGTCTAGGATATTGGAGCCCCTGGTGGGACAATGGAGTAGTTGATCCAGGGCGTTGGAATTTATGAATTCCAAGAACCATTGGGAAAAGGAGTTGATACCCGAGTAGTTTTCCCAGTTAATGGCAGGGTAGTTGAAATCATCCAGTAGTAGGGTGTTTGGTTGTATCTTAATATTTTCCAGTATGTTTAGAAAGGTGTAGTGAAAATTTTGGGGCATGGTGGGGGATCTGTAGCACGCTACAATCTGGATTGCAGTCTTACCTAGTGTTAGTTGCACCTGGAGAATTTCAGATAAATTGTGTTGGGCAACTAGCCTGGAGGTGTGAATATCCTTGGTGAATATGGACACTCCTCTACCTTTAGTGTTTCGGTCTTGGTTTTGTGGCCGAAAAGTGTGGTAAGAGTTGTAGCCTGGTATTGCAGGGGTGTTCTCTGGAGCCTTGAACCAGGTTTCAGTTACTGCACAGATATTGATGCTCTCCATTTTTAGGAGTGCCTCGAGAGAGTGCATTTTGAGGTTTAGCCTTCTAGCATTGAGTAACATTACCTTCAGATTTTGCATGCTTGTATCTGTTACGGTGGTGGTTTTGTCCTTTGAATACAGCAGAATAAGTAGCTAGTCTACATATACAGAGAAGTCTATATATATATATATATAGAAAAGCAGCTAAAACACACAAACAATTCAGATGCAGTGCAACCTAGAGCACTTGAGTTGTAGCAATATTAAGGCAAATACAGTTATAATAAATGCTCTAAAATATACTCTATATTTCCAAAATGTTTGAGCAGCACAGTCAGAACACAAGGAGATTTAGGCAAATTTTTTTTGAAAGGGAGAAAGGAGGAACAGAAGGCCTTCTCAGATGTTCTCTCTGTATTAGGTAGAATGAGCTAATGACACTAGACTGGGAGGAGTGTCCCAGATGAAATTTACAGTAGGGGCGGGCAACTGCAAAGCCACCAAGTATAACAACAATACACGAACAGGGAGGGAGGGTGGAGACCAATACTAAAGCTGTTAGCCTACACTCTTTAGACAGTAAACACTACAGAAAGCCATGAAATGAAACTTTTTAAACAGATAAAGGAGCAAAGAGACTCTACAGAATGCTTTTAACTGCAAACAAATCAGTTATCCATGCAGATTAGTTAATAGCAATAAATGCAGTAAAAACTATGCAGCAGGCAATAAAAAGTGCTATATATACATTTCTAGAAACAATAATCAGTATAAATAAGCCAAAAAAACAGGATACTTATATATCTCAGATCAGAGCTGTAGTCAACGCCCCTCCTCCACTCTGCTCAGTGTGTTAGCCAGCTGGACCTGTGACAGTGAGACAAACTATATTCAGCTGACATGAAACCTACGAATAGGAGAGGAATAGAAGCATTTTAAAGAGAATTATTAAAGTAAGTATTAAATTATTAAATGTTTCAGAAGAAAGTAGCCTGTATTAGGAACTGTAGTCAGGAGAAGAATCAAATTTGCCAGCTTAGAATGCTGTTAAGATTGCTGATTATACAATGACTCACTATTAATATTTGAAAATGTGCACGCTGATTGGCCAGCCCAACCAGCGTGCCCTTTGTAAATCCCACAATATACCAAAGGAAAAAGGTCCGGTTGCCCAGACTTTTTTCTGTTGGTATAAAGTGCCCCAAAACCATTTTTTTATAATTAAAAAAAGAGAGAAAATGGAGCAACGGAGACTTTCTTTTCTCCGTTGCTTCCATTTCAAAGCATTGATGTACTTGGTATGCATGGGAACGCAAGTCCCATACGCATGCGCAGTACATCAAAATGAAGAAGCAGTATACCACAACTAACGGAAAAACAGTAATCCGATGTTATACAAAGACATTATTTAAGAAAAGTAAGTATTTTTTTTCTTAAATAATGTCATTGTATAATAGCAATAACCGACTCTGTGGTTGTGGTATATTGGAGATTTACCCACGGTTGCCTTTGTTTAATCACTCGGGCTTCGCCCTTGTGATTAAACCACACCGACTGTGGGTAAATCTTCAGTATACCACACCACATCATCGGTTGTTGCTTAATTATACAATGACTGGCCATTAACATTAAATAACGAGCACGGTGATTGGTCAGCCCAACCAGTGTGCCCATTGTAAATCGAAAATATACTAATGGAAAAAAGTCCAGTAGCCCAGACTTTCTTCTATTAATATATGCTTTGGAAACTCTATTTTTTTAATTAAACTTTCAAAAACTGTAGACTTCAAAAGAATGAGACAGATGGGACAGTGAAAAACAAAAGTATAATCAGGTACATTATACAAAACTAGAGAAACATACCTGATTATAATATTAGTTCTCTGTTCTGTCTCTCCTGTACGTTGAAAGTCTCATGATTTCTTTTCTTTTTTTTTTTTAATTAAAAACAACAACAAAAGCAGCAATGGAGATCTTCCTTTCTCTGTTCCTCCCTTTAAACAGCATTGATGTACTGCATGAGCATGGGAATGAAGGTCCTATATACATGTACAGTGCATCAAGAAAGCCCCAGGATATTGGTGAAAAACATGGAAGAGCAGCACGGCGCTGTTATACAAGGACATTATTTAAGAAAAGTAAGTAACTTTTTTCTTAAATAATGTCATTAAATGCTGGATTTACCCACACCCAGCCGTGGGTTATTGCTGCAATAATTTATGTTTATTTGCAAGGAGGGTTGTAGTCTGAAACAATGTAAAACACAGTGTTGTGACTTACCAAGCAAACATAGTGGTAATGTATACCTAACTTTCTTTTGTAGAAAATCAAAGACTACTTACAATCAATGTTAAAAGATGACAGGCAATGCCACTGTGAGAATCCTGGGAACATCTGACTTTCCAAAAGTTAATGTGTTGTTTTGAAACTGTTCTCTCTATTGCATAGGTCTTGTGACTTTAAAGTATGACAGAATCCATAACCACAGGTATACTACACTTTTAATTTAAAGGCCTTACCACTGAGTAAACAAATGATAATTACTTATGATTTAGACTGCAGTCCTTTACTGCAAAATGTATATTGCATTTTTTTCTTACAGTTTCTAAATGTAAAGTCAATAAAAGTAATAATACATGAATTTTAAGCAATGCTGACCTTTTTAATGTATTCTTTTGTTGACAAGGCTAGTCGCACTAGACTAGTGACCTATTTTCATGTAAGACCTGAGGTGGTATTGATTCTACTAGGGGAAGTCTTCATTAGGTGCTGTGGGATCTTTTATATCCACTTGAGCTTCCATTTATTTAGGCAGACATGCTTCAGTTTAACATCCCAATCAAAGCACAGCACACAGCAGTACATCTCCCCATGCTGTATTGCAGTGTCAGTATAGGAAATTAATCCATGATGCACCTGGGGTGGGAATCAGACTCACAGCTATCTGATCTTTCAGCACCAATGGCAATTGTGCTATGCATTGTGCTGCTGTCACTATATATGTTTTTGTAGAAAATGCTGATAGAAAAATAAACATATATCATAGTACTTAGCTAAGGCAACTACATATTGTACTTCTTTTCCTGATCCATGTAATTACTCACTTTCTATGACTCTTGGTATCTTGTTTTCATAACCTACACTTCCCCTTACACTTTTTCTGTATTTCATATATCCTATAACTTTAACTAATGAAGCACAGTTGTGCAGTAGTTATTGTTGCTGCCTCACAACTATTAGTTATCTGGTTCATTTACTTGCTCTATGTCTCTCTGTGCTCAGTTTGTATGCCCTGCATGTGTCTGCACAGGCTTCACCACTTGATGGTTTGCTATCCCATCCTTTGATGTGCCTTGAGGTCAGTCTTCTAAACTGTGCAGAGTGATATGTGTTTGAATGCATATATAACCTGGGATAGGCTCTGTATCCCCATCACCCTAAATAGGATAAAGCAGGTATCTGACAGTGACCCACTCCTCCTACCTGGACCTACTTGACTCCATCAAGGTACCCCCTAACACCCTGATCCTTGGTGATTTCAACTACCCCACCATAGACTGGGTGAACTATTCCTGCACTAATGCACTCACCCAATGATGCCTTGACGTCATAATTTCTAACGCACTAGACCAGCTCGTCTCATCCCCCACAAGGGGAGATAACATTATGTACTTGGTTCTCACCAACATGGGTGACCGCTGCACCACTCACATAGTATGTTCATCCCTGGTGAGATCAGATCATCAGTCTGTCTCATTCGAAGTTTCTATCCCACATAACCCCCCAGCCATAACCAGGCTAAAAACATCTAAAAAGCTGACTACAACCTCCTAAGGGAGGATATCAGTAGCTTCACACCACCGAACCCCCTCCCCCACCAGAGGATGCAGACAACTATGCTGAACAGTACACCAATGCATTATACAAGCACCTGTACAACTACATGGACTCAGCCATACCCAGCAGAACTAAAGCCTGCTCCTCAAGGAAACACAAACCTGTCTGGTGGAAATCCTCTATCAACAGACTTTGCAATAAAAGGAAGACTCTGCTGTACAAAGGTAAAAAAGAAAGAAATTCCAAATTGGAAAAACACCCGCCTCAGCCTCAAAAAGCAAATTAGATCACTAGTGAAAACCTCCAAAGCCAATTATGAATTGAAACTAACCTCCAAAACAAAGGGAAAAAAACAAAGCCTTTTTCAGTTACATCTGGAACCTCCATGGCAAAGCCCAGGTTTGTTTCAAATTAGTACATAACGGCACCATTTACACTAATCCTGTTGATTTACCCAACCTACTAGCAGATAGGTTCAGTGAACGCTTCACCCCCCCACATCTCACCCAAAGGTCCATTCAACATCCTGATACTTGTCCCACACCTTACATCTCCATAGATCAAGTGTTAAAAGCCCTATCCAAGGCAAAGAACACAGCTTCCATGGGACCTGATAGTACTCCAGGCTGTATTCGGCACCATCTCCAGCAAAAACTAGCTTCACCATTGAGTACCCTATTCAACCACAGCCTAAGTACAAGCTTCATTCCAGCAGAGTAGAGAATGGCCATTGTCACCCCCCTTGCACAGTGTGGTGCCACTATTGACTAAGGGAAACTATAACCCTATTAGCTTGACCTGTCTGATCTGTAAAGCCATGGAGCATATTATTATTATTATTATTATTGATCTCATAAACAAGGACATAGGCAATCTCCAAGCACTTGACCCCACCCAGTTCGGATTCATCAAGGACAGATCTTGCCTGTTGAAACTGGTTGACTTCTTTGAGACTGTCAGCAAGACTCTGGATGAAGGAAAGTCAGTACAAACAGCTTACCTTGACTTGGCCAAGGCCTTTGACACAATCCCTCACTCAGGCATCATTGAAAAGTTAATACAACTTGGTATAAATCCCTATCTCATCAGGTGGGTAACCAACTGGCACACTGATAGGTCCCACAGGGTCAAAATAGGTGCCTCCACTTCCGACAGCAGACCTGTCACTAGTGGTGTTCCACAGGGATCTCTCCTGGGACCCCTACTGTTTGGCATCTACTTCTCAGAGGTCTGGGCAAAGACAAAAGGCCTGTGGCTAACCAAGTTTGACTGTTTGATGCCCATGCACTGGCTCAGCAATCAAGGAGCCTCAATCTTCACCACTAACACCAGTGAGGGGCATCCATATAGGGAAAGGATAATAAATACACACACAGTAAAGTACAATTTCCCTTAAGAGCACACAGAGATCACAGTCAGTCTGGGCCTAGTTTCTCCATTTCTCTACAGGTCCCCAGTAAGACTCCCCAATGGCACAGCTATAGGGTCCAGATCTCAGCCTAGTGGGCAAGCTAAAACCTCCAGCACCCTCTCTGTCCAACCAGTGCTTTGTGTCCCTGCCCAAGTAGCTGACACACACACACACACACACACACACACACACACACACACACACACACACACACACACACACACACACACACACACACACTTTGAGATAAGAGTTATATACAACCATACAGACACTCTTGGGGAAGGCTGGCACAAGTTCTCCAGCTGTGCCCCTTTTACCCAGACTGTATGGTAGTACCACTTGCCACCACCCACTAATATTTATCAGCTACAAAAATGCTCTTATGAAAGGGTGTCCAATTATACTGTGCAATATTATTATTCAAATTGTAAGTGTAACTGAACAGTCAAGGCTTATTTATTTGGAGTGCCTTTATACAGTATATATGTATATATATGTATATATATATATATATATATATATATATATATATATATATATGTAATGTTCTCATAGAGATTAAATTATCTCTACACAAAACAGCCACAGTTAAAAGGTTTAAAAATATATAATAATAAATAAAAACACAAGACAATACTTCTTACTAGACAGTGCTAGTCAAGAGTTCAGAGATCACAGAGAAATACTGAAAATAATACAATAGAAAAGTTCTGACAGCAATACAGAAAAACAACTAATCTAATCTTCATATTTCCTAGCTATAGCTAAGAGAAAACACAGTTCTAAAATAAACTTACATATAGAGCAAGACAGTGCTG